>NW_013550579.1:1092832-1186616 GCF_000709125.1 Exophiala aquamarina CBS 119918
CCATCATCATCACCATCATCATCACCATCATCATCACCATCATCATCACCATCATCATCACCAAGACCTACCATCTCGCCACCGTGGCCACCATGCTCTCGTTGCAAATGCTCGTAACAAGGCACACTATTCTCAAAAAAGGCGAGACATACCCAGCATATATGAGTCTTGCAACTACCGCAGGTCATATGTTTGCAACCAGCTGCCTTCTCCAACGGGGTTGAGCACTTGAAGCAGCTTTGGATCTTCAGCTCCCGCTTGAGTTCCCTGAAAACCCCCCCCCTTCCCCCAACATCCATCATGTCTCTGTATTCTGCACAGGTGTACTTCCCGTGGACTACGTGGCATGAGGTATAGGTTGGCGTCAGGCAGTTCGGGCAGGTTTACGCTTAAGCTGGTTTCTGCCAATCCTCTCTCGAACCGCTCTGTTTGGTTGGTGGTGCATCGGTAGACGTAGCCGCAACCAGGCGTAGGACCGTAATGAAGAGACTCGGGGTGTCGTGCAACATACTCTTCGAAAGATGACTTCGGCACACTTTCGAATACCAACGACGAGAGGTGATTCGTCAGTTCACCAAGAGTGAAAACCGTAGGGCATGCCCCACCGGCGTCCTGGCATTTGACCTCGAACCTGCTCCCACTGGTGGATGCGGCGGATCGACAGCAGTCCTCGAAGCATTCGAGGCAGTAAGTATGCTGGCGGGATGTGCGAATCTCGTCTTCGGCCGGACAGAGGCAGATAGGATACTCTCTGTTTGGTCGGGACCAATCTTCCCATGACGGCGCGCCGCTGTTGCTTTCACGTCGCTTTGGCTTCTGACGATGTCCATGTCGGCTTCGGCGGCATCTTCTTTGGAGGAAATCTATACCGCGCTCCAAGCCATCTGACAGACCTGCTCGAACCTTTCGCGGGGTCCTTGGAAACGCAGCTAGCGCTTGGTCGTGTCTTTGATGATGACGATCTTAATAGCTCCACGATGACTTTGAGTTGTTTCGCTGTGCCGCTCTTTCCGTCCAGTAGCACGGGAGCCCACATCGCCTTGTGTCAGTCCATTAGCACAACCTCTCGGAAGAGATTCTCCAGCGCGATACGTGCTTTGGCCACCTATGCGGCCTTCTCTTCACTGACCCTCAATGTTTTCGGCCACAATCACGATCGTCAAAGGCCAATATCCACGCCATGATCTGCCCAACTCATTCGTTCTTGCTCCACACCTTCCTTCAAGATGCTGTAGAGCGTCGTCGAAACCTCCAATTTGACCGAATGGACCATGGCGACAATCATTTCCCATTTCTCTAGAATTTCAAGCAGCGTTGCACTGAGCGAACACGCAGATCCGGCGTCTTCTTAATGCTGAAACTCTGCTGTAGTCCGGACTTGTTGGCCTTTGAATCCGAGGACCAGATCGAGGTTCGGGATCCGGCCCTGTCTCTCCAAAGTGCGCGGATTTTCTGATCAACTTTGTTGTCTGCCGCTGGGTAGATCACATGTCCTAATTCGATGATTGGTGGTCGATTATCTGGTCTGGAGTTCAGAGATCGCTGCATTCCTCTCCTCAATTGTGGCTTCGTTGCCTCAGTAGGCACTCCGCTCAGAACGACGGACCAGGACAATGGCCCGCCGGGACTCGTCATACTGATAGTAATTGATTGGATCCATCCATCCATAGCTATCGACCTGCCCTCATGGTAGCTTTCAGCGTATCTCCGCGCTGACTTGCCGTTGCCGAAATGGTATGAAACGGTTCGAGTCGGGTTGTGCCTCTGCCACGAGATGTGGAGCTTTCAACAATCGGCACGTCTGTTATCGACAGGGACTTGAGTTGCGGTAATTGGCAGTTGTGCTGATTTGACCCGAGCCTCGAATTTTTTGGCAAAAGATGGGTCTTCCACCTTCACGGTTGCGTTGACCGTGTGCGACTTGGGATGCTGGAAAACGCGGATACTTTCGACAGGCTTCCACAAACCAAACCATTGCAGAACTTCTATAACAGCTCCAGCGGTGTTTCTGGCGGGAAGTCCTATGATGAACGCCATAGAGAAGTCTGTTGGAAGCGAGACCTTCTTGACTTTGCCAAACTCGTTGAAGGAGACGGAGCCGCCTAACAGCTCTCGAGTGTAAATCGTCGTCGACGATAAAAACTTGGCCCTGCCAACACAGTGTCAGGATTTTGTTTCCAGGTGAGAAGCCACCGTAGTACGTTATATTTACCTCGCCTTCAATATCTCCAGTCCCTGGACGAACAAGCTCTTTCCCTTTCGCACTACTTGCTGTGTGCAAGTATGGGTAGTTAGGGTTCTGCAACCTCCGGATCGAGAATGATATCTGCATGGAGCTCCTGCGCGGAAACCCAAGGCCAGTCGATGGACTTTACCATCCCCTTGAGATTCAAGTCCACCTCCAGAAGCATCAAGAAGTCCCGCGGGCGAGGCTGCCGTCTTAGGGTGTGCATAGAAGCATGCTGCGCTTCGCTTGCACGAGCCTCGAAGATGATACCTGCAAGGCTGAGACGATTTAGTCCCCTGGGCAGATGACGCAGATGGAACATTCGCGTCCGTCTCCATCTCATGACAAAACCGACAAGCGCTCCCATACCTACACGCGCCTCGTGCGACAAATCACTGTGGACTTTCTGTCGCGAAGCAGCACAAGGGAACATTGACAAAGGTACAAATTCGATGCGCGAAGGACACGTTGCGACGAAAATTCGTGCGATTCAAACAGCGCCGCAGCGCCATGGCTGGGAAGTCCTACAGGCAGTGCATGGAGTGTTTCAAGCAGTTGCCGCGCGTGAATGCGCGGCAAGTTACATCGTTGCTGTTGCAAAATGAAGGCATGGCAAAAAACTCACTGCTCATGGATTCCGTCAGAGAAAAATTCGTGGCCTGTTGATGCTGCTCGCATCCATTCTTGAACAAGACGTACCAGTGCAGCATAGAGACATTTAGTTAACGGTGATCATGATGAGGAAGCCAGGAACGAGGGGGAACCTGTCAGAGGCAATTCCTGGATTGAGATCCTGCGCACAACTGATTGCTTCTAGTCGAAGGAGCCATTCCTACATAGACATAAGAAGGCTTATTTCCATGCCTGTACATTCTACCTCAGGCGTGGCATCATGCCTCCTTGAGTACATGCCCAGTCCTGTTGTGGATGATTCCAACATACGTTTGCTCTGTGTTTGCATCAACCGACATAACAATGATGTTACAAGGCCTCTTTCCTTCATCACAGGCTTTATTCATGGAAAAAGGCCTGCAGGAATATTTCATGTTGTTGTTTAGATCATACATAGCCCGTGTGCATCTGCTTTGTAATTAGAAGTGACCCTAGGCCGCATTTGGCTTAGCACGTGAGCCACCCCTGGCCAGCCCCAGCCTCGCCAAAAGATTGGTCACGTGACACGCCAGATACGAACAAGTATAGTAACTGATTTGCATGCGATGCCTACGAGCAGCCCCCATAAGATGTCCGAGAGGTATGACACATAGGCCGTCTGTTTCATGGTCTGGCAAATCTTTCCTGACTGGATCCTTTGGGCTTCTTGGAACGGGCCGTCTCCGAGACATTCTGTGCTCGCTTTCTGGGTGTGAAGTCGTAGGCTTCCGGCAACAAGACATGTCCTGGGTCGGCCATAGTCGTTGTCTTCTTAAACGGGGGATCTGAAGTCAACATTATGGATCGTTTTCATTGGTACTCGGAACAAACGACCCTGTCTCGCTTAAATAGATGGCGACTCGATCTTAACGATCGTAGGAAACATCGCAATGCCTTATCATCTCGCCAGATTACTGCTAGAGTTTGCGGCCAGCAAGAAAGGGGCCCTGAGTGTAGTGCGTGTCCCTGGTAGTCATACGTACCAGCCATCTGTGCAGTTTTAAAACATAAGGTGACTCAAGGAGCCGAATTCGCACTTCTCCATGCTTTCTCAAATATTCCCCGCAATGCCTGCGCCTCACTCTGGTCCCGTATCCTCTGCTCCAAGAACCCTTGTAAGTCATCCCAGAACGCAGCGGATTCAAGCACCGAGGCACCGCTTTCTACACCAGGCTGCACGGGCTCTGAAGCTGTTCTCGTAGCCTCCACTCCTTCCATAGGCGTCGCCTTCTCTAGCTCCGTGCCTGTGGCCGATGCCGGCACTGTGGGAGGTTGCTGGGTCGGCGGATCTGGGGCCCCACCCATGATCATGACGCCGAACTCGATATTGTGTCCCGCAGGCTTATTGTCCCATGCATCTGAGACGGTTTTCTTCGAGGGCGGGACCGGTTTCTTGTTCATAAGGATTTTAACCTTGTCTATGCCCACGACTGACGGTCCACCTAAGTGTGACTGTATTTGCTCTTTCAATGACTGGATGGTAGTAGTTTCGGGGTTTAACGAAGGTAACTCTAGTGTCATATTTGGATTCCGAGCAGATTTCAGCGTTATGGAAACTGTGGGTGCGGCGGCTTCGGAGCCTGGCGCTGGGGCGGCTGAAGGTGTCTTCTTTGGTGGAGATGGGTGAGGAGGATTGGAAAGTTTCGGCAATGTGTACTAGTTAAACTTGTCGTCAGGACTTTCTCACATTTGTCCTAGGAACAGGACACGCAGCTGGACTTACGGGAACTCGTAGTTGGAAAGTCTTGGGGTCAAAGACATGGTCGGGTTGGTACTTGGTGGGTTTCCCGTCCAGCGTGTTCAGGAATTGTTTCGCAAATTGTAAGTCCCCCATCTCTCCTGATCGGAGCTTTCGCTCTTCCTCCAAGCGACGAAGTGCGTGTGCTAGAGCAAAAGTTGCCAGGTTTATGGTTTCGGCTCGGCGGCGTCGAGCGAAATTGGATGGCTGGGTTATGAACGACCTATCGGGTGCGCAGACAAACCGACAAAGATAGAGACCGCTAGGATCGAGGTGCCGTGAAGGTGTATGTGGTCTGTGGGTTTACACCATATGAATGTGAGAGTTAGAGTGATTGACGGCGTGGAGTCTCGGCGGCAGCAAGGTTGAATATGCGATTGACATCACCAGGTCGATCGGTCGATATACTTCACCCTATATCACGAACCGCGGAGTACACGACTAGATTGACCATAATCGAGAAAAGGCATGTTGGATGTACGGGTTCATAGTCCGTCTTTCTTCTGACTAGGCCTTTGAACAATTGATGTCATGATGGATGCCATTCATCACTTCTTTTTCTTCTTCGTCTTATCGTCCACTACGATCCACCTCCTATCAACACCCCTTCTCGCCATTTCCTTCTCTACCACATCCCTCTGATCGCCTTGTACCAAAATCTCCATCATCCCAGGTTTCCCACCCACATGCTGTCCTACACTAGCACTTCCGGCACATTTCTTCTGCAACTCAGGGCCCAGAATGTGGGGGTTTATGCCAAACAGCTCCAGACCGGAGATCTTCGTAACAAGTTTTGTCCCTGTGCGTTTCTCGATCGTTAGATTCACGTGAGGCGATGGGCCAGATTTCGGTTTGAGGCCAGGGTCGGGGTGTTCTGGGTCATAGGTCTGGGCATTTCTCAGCAACAGCCAATGAGGTATGGCGAGATGGTCGTCTTCGAGTATTCGTTTCAAGAGAACGTCTTTGCCAATCTCGCCTAACGCAAGGACACGGGTGTCGACACTGGAAGGGTTAGACGAGAGGATATTATTGGAGATGAAAGGATCGAGTTTTATGAAACGCGGTGACGATGCACCAGTCGTCAGATTGGAGTTGCTCTCAATGTATTTTTTTAGAAAAGAGGAGATCTGTGATGCTGTGTAGAAGGCGGTTTTGGAGGGAAGAAGATCGGGGACAAGCTTGCTAGAAGCCCGGTAGATAGTCTGAATCGCAAGCTTTTGTCCTAAAGACGGATCGCCGCCATTGGCAGCAGCCTGGGACTCGCCGCTGCCATGCGTGCCTTCTTGGACTTTTGTTTTGGGTAGTTTGTATGGTGTGAATGTCTTGATCTTTTCGTCATGAAAATCGACGTCCAAGATTACAGTTTCGCCACCGTTCCTATCCTTCGACTTAACCAATCGGGCTTTGTCCAAATGCTTGATAAATTTCTTCGTGTTTTTCCATGATGTCTTTTTGATGTTGTAATGTTGATTTTGGAACCGTAGATGTGGCTGGATCATATTTGCGATCAGAAATGATGGCTGAATGGGAAAGTCGATGCCATAATGCGGTGGCTCCCCATTTTTCTTGGCGTTGTACAGAGCATATAGAAAGGCAGCCAGAAAAGCATCGTCCACTTCCTTTGTGGTGGGATCTTTTTCGGGTTCAGGATCCGAGGCATTTCCCTGTGTCGCTGATCCATCTGCCCTAAGGCTGTCTGTCTGGCTTTGCGAAGGTGCTATTGCAACACCACCTTGATCTTGTGTTTCGTCTTCGTCATCATCGTCGAGGTCCAGATTCTGTAGCGCTTCCCCAAGTTCTTCGGCTCTGTTATCCCAACCTTCAATGCTGTCGGGTGAAGGTCTGCCTCCGACTCCAGTCTGGCTCCAACTCCAGATCTCGTCACCCTCCCAGTGCACACCTTCCACGGCAGCACCCTTTGCGCCTTGAACCCTGCCCAGACTAGAGATGTCAATTTTACAGGTGCCTACCCAGATAGGGACAGTATCCTTCTCGATCCCAGCGACAGCCACAACCACTCCTTGTTTTGCGGCTTCAGGCCACGGTGGACCGCCAACAAGACCCGGGGTCATAAGATCTGCGCCAGTCCGCAGCTTGTCAACCACAAAATCCTGGGTATGGAGTAAAGGCACCAATCCAGGATTATGCCATAGCGTGTAGACTGTCGGGTAAAGTTTTGAGTCCTTGCCATATTGGATCCATAATATTCTCTCTTCATGGCCTGGATGAGCGCCAACATAAACCGTTCCTGAAACAAGGGTAGCACTTGCGCCAGCATGTGTGGTGAATCGAGCTGACAGACATATCTCGGGAACGAGGCTTGACCGTATCAGCGTGAGTGCAGGCGAGGGAGTGCTAGAGGAAGCAGAGGCTTGGATCTCGGCCGTCGACGCTGTTGTGTCAATTTCCTGTAGCGTTGGAACATGCACCCGGTACTCTGCAACGATTTGATCGGCAAGTTTCCTACGATCGGAGGATCTCAGTGGGGAGAGGTTCTTTATCTGAGGCTTCTTCTTGAACATGCTGAGGATGTAAAGTAGAGTCGGCCGGCGCTGAAGTTCGGCTGGGGGGAGGGGTCAAGAATGGAATTCCCAAATGGTGAGCGCTGCTCCGATCCCGATTTTTGGTCCCGACCTGCCTGCGGGCACTGGATCTTAACCTACTGGAGGTCGAGGAAACGGGTAGACTCTTTCGCGTGAGTCATACAAGATAATGTTAAGTGGTTGCGCTTATGGCTTGCAGCTAAAGTGGAGGGTTGTCAAAATAAGTTGGGGGGAAAGAAGAATACTACGTCACTTTCTCTAATTGGCACCATCAACGATAAATAATTCTACCTGTCAAAAGACGGCTCATTCAATTTGTGCCTCCTGGACATTCTGAGATGGCAATGCCCCAGGGCTGAAAATACCACCTGTGAATCTAGCCACTGGTCAATGAGCATAGATACCTCTCTTCTCCTTCTTCGCCTCCTTCCACCAGTCATCAGACGGTTCAAGGATCCCGGGAAGTGGAATATGCTCTCTCAACTTGCGCTTACTCTCCTGGTCAATTCCCTGTTCCTGATTCCGCGATGCCATCTCCTGATCGACATCCAATTGCATGGACTCGGTCAATGAACCCATCAGTGTAGGTTGACCGAGGGGCAGTTCGTGCCCCTTGTCAACTTGCCAGAAGTGGTAGAGTTTGCCATATAGCCCAACGACTTCTTCCATCGCCTTGGTCTCCAGTTCATCCCATGCCTGCTTGTTTTGACCGTGTGATCTCGGGTAAGGGAGCACTAGCATCCCTGACTTGACTTCAAATTCATGGGAGTGCCATAGCTTCTGCTCCTCGGGGTCTAACTGTGCGTAGCGAGCTTTTGGGATCATATACTCGACACCAATCAAACGGGCATCAGGTCGGCATGAGTCATAGATCAAACACTGCCTCAGATCTTTTTGACGGTCATTCATCATTCAATGATTGCTTGTCTCTCATGTGCAGCTGACTCACCTTTGCTCACGTGCGAACAGAAATGATGTGCTGAAACCGTTCGAACCCCACCACGTCTTGCTTCTTCGGTGTAGATATGCAGAGCATGGAGATATTCGCAAATACCATGTAATGGTTTGAACTCAGGCTCGACGGTTCCTCTGACATGAGTTTCGATGCCGAGATAAAGTAACCATGACTTGATCCATGCAGTTGGGCTGAACTTGAGAGCCCAGGAGGCCACGTTGGAGATGGAAGGAGCAACTATCTGGCTCTGACTCATGGTAGGCTTTCAATTGTTCGGCCTAATCTGTCAGGAAGGAGTGACAACAATAAAGAAATGGTTCCGGGGCGGCATCGAATGCGATGGCAATGACTTAACTCATGAATGATCTGATGTCACCGGCGGGGATCTATTACGTCCTCGAGAAAGGGAACATCTCATGGTTTCCACCAACGGTGCGCTTTCCTTGCAAAGCGGGCTGGATCTGGGAGCAATCATGTTAGAATCCTACTGCTGTCAATTCTCTTTTCAACGAGATGTAGTCT
This sequence comes from Exophiala aquamarina CBS 119918, assembly GCF_000709125.1. Taxonomy (NCBI): domain Eukaryota; kingdom Fungi; phylum Ascomycota; class Eurotiomycetes; order Chaetothyriales; family Herpotrichiellaceae; genus Exophiala; species Exophiala aquamarina. Next base: position 1,101,469 of record NW_013550579.1, read on the forward strand.
TCCTCAACGGAATCTTCCGTCGACCATGTAACATCTGCTCGCCACGGATTGTTTTGTTGTGACGGAACGGGCATCCGTCAAGAGATACCACAGGGCGAGAAACCCGACCCCGCACGAGACTGCAGCGGGGATGTCGGTTATTGGAGATGAATTTACGCTTATGGTGGCCTTCTCTCGGCTCGAATATTCGGGACGCCCCTCCATGTCCATCATCGGAGTGAGCCAGATCATTCAACTTGGCTGGTCTGGAGAAGAGGTTCAAAGTATCCTGACCTCCTAAGAGAATTGCTTGCGGACTACAGCGACTAGGAGCAACATTGACTTTACTCACACTCCGAGTTTCGGAGGACAAGATTAAGACATTGTCAATATTTCCACTCCAGACCATCTCTGATGTTCTGCCTTCAAATCTTCACTTTTGTTTCACGCAGTGACGAGTGCTGAAAAGTCCCTTTTGACAAAATGGTTGGCCGTCTCGAGGGCAAAGTAGCCATTGTGACCGGTGGAGGCAGCGGTTTTGGCACAGGCATCGCAACCAAACTCGTCCAGGAAGGGGCGAAAGTCCTGATTAGCGATCTCAACGAGGATGCCGCCTCCAAAGTTGCTTCGTCGCTCGGTATCGAGTATCTTGTTGCCAATGCAGCGAAGCGCAGCGACTGGGAGTCGCTGCTGAAGAAGGCTGTTGATACTTTCGGGGGCATAGACATCATCGTCAATAATGCCGGAACCACGTACAAGAACAAGCCAACCGAGACGGTCACCGACGAAGACTTCGATCTCGTCTTTGATGTCAACGTGAAAAGCGTGTATCTCTCAACCAGTGTTCTGTTGCCCTACTTTCTTGAAAACAATCGACCGGGGGTGTTTATCCAGATCGCCTCAACTGCAGCTCTCAGACCGCGCCCCGGACTCACGTGGTATAATAGCTCTAAAGCAGCTGTCAGCAATGCAACGAAGACGATGGCTGTAGAATATGGTCCAAAGAAGATCAGGTTTAATGCGGTTTGCCCAGTTGTGGGAAGCACAGGATTGTAAGTTCACAGGGCCCTTGGGCTTCCTGCAGGATCTGTGGATGAATCTTCAACAGGAGCTGACAGTCATCATAGGACACATTTGTTCATTGGCAAGCCAGACACTGAGGAGAACCGCGCGGGCTTTGTTTCGACCATACCTTTGGGTCGAGGCAGTACACCCAAGGACGTTGCAAATGCCGTGGCATACCTTGCTAGCGATGAAGCAGAATTCATCACAGGAGTCAACCTTGAGGTCGACGGCGGTAGATGTGTTTGAAGCCCGAAACATGGGGTTGATGTGTTAGCGCTGCATCTTGCATATTCACAGTCAGAACTCATATTCGACAAGCTTGTTTTCCCCCTCACAGACGGCTCTGCAGGAAAAAGCCGGTGCCCCCCTGGTGAACTGGATTGTACGCCACTTTCTGTGAGAGTGAATGATTGTTCAGGAAACTTAGCAGAGGAATATTGACTCGTCGACTCTTCTTACAATCGAGTGACACGAATCTCAACAAAACATCTGAAACTTAATGATGGTGGCTTGGTTTGCCAAATACGGAGCTTAAGTTGGAGAGCGGTCTAGAACGATTGTGTCAAACACGTGAACTGTTGATAGAGGCTGACAGCCTCACTCAGCAATACGACCCGCAGTTGTTAAAAATCAACTGTTCTCTCGACAGGGTCTTGACCCTGCTCTTCGTCACGTCGCAAGGGGTAAGTAAAATCTGGTCGGGTGCCGAACACTACGCGTGAACAGTTGATAGCACTGTCATTATGTTCATAGCCATGTGCAATTGTGCAGGTTGCATTCTTCTGGTATGTGCCGCATCCGTGAAGTGGATCGGAGGCAATTTGCGTGGATTTCAATCGGTTGGCTTAGAGCAGTCAAAACCACGGATTGATTCCGACCATCGTGCATCGAGCATCCTCGATTCGATCATGAGACAGATTGTTTACACCAGCGGCCCTCGGATCGTGAAGTTGTGTTCAGATCACCGGGGTGGTCATGTAAGGCTGTTGCAGTCGTACAAAAGCTAGGCCCTGTGATAGTTATCTTTCCCGCTTGTGCCCAAAGGTTGCTTTGTTGCCACTTATCCCGTGGGGACATCGACTGATTGGAGCCGATCATGGCAAATTGTTGCTCAGACGACTTGTACGGAGTCACCCAACGAGATAAATCTTGATCTTCGGAAGTACATAGGCACAAAGCGGGACAGGATAGCGTGGACGGGTTGGAATGCGTAGTAGCCGAAATCGAAATGACGGTTGACACCCATACCCGTATCGTGTTCTGAGCCCGAGCCTGAGCCTGAGCCTGCGTAGCCTTGAGGCTGAGTGCATCAAGCCTGTTCCGATGCTCACGTTCGTGGTGTTCTGGGATTGGGCGCAATCGCGCACAACCAAGCCGGATGACAGGTTGTGCAAAGCAGTTTCCGCATGTGTGAATTCATGTAACCATCCCGTGTCCCGCCTGGCGCCTGAAGCGAGGGTTCAAGGCCCTTGACAGAGGAAGGGATGTTGACTGACAGGAGAACAGGGTGATTTCATTGGAGAACCGAACTTTACAGAGTTGTATCAGATGCTCCTGGTTCAACTATTGTCTGGAAGCTCCAAATGGATGATCAAGAAGGCAGACAGCTGCTCACATCCAATCAATTGATAAAGTGCACAAAGCACCTGGCAGTGAAGCAATCTTTTGTGACATGACATGGACTCGGGCAAGTTTTCCAGAAGGGTGTTCGTGATGTTTGATTTGTCTGTATGCGTGGCAGCCTATCGAGGATAGTGGGAGATATCTGATCCAATGAATGCACCATGAGCAGAGACGCTAGAGTCTTCTTGTGTCATGCGGCGGGCTAACCGACCAACCAACCGGATGGGGGGACAAGAGGACAAAAAGACCCATTTCTCCCTTGGTGCGTCGTCCTCCGTACACCACTAATAATACTGCGCAGAAATCCTGGTTGTGTGAGTAGCTTTCGAAGGTGTGGCTGACAGGACCAGCACGGTATCCCCAACACCAACATCTTGGGCCTAGATTCGTGGTGGCTGATGTTTAGATTTGTCCTTACGAGCAGTTGTCCATGCTATGCACAAATGTTAGGAGTAGGAGGACCCCCTCTTTCCTGGAGGTCATCGATGGCGGTGGAGCCTGCCTCTTCAAATGTTCTTGAGTCGGTACTCGCGAGATACGTGTAGGGAGCCGCAGGTTGAAATGCAGGTACCAGTTTGGCCAGGCTACCTTCACCCACCCGCGGCCCAACAATGGAACAAACAGTATCCATATTACTCCGCAATATCGAAGTACAATCACGGATGTTGCCAGTAAAACGGAAAGGTCACAAGGCTGGCTCCTCCGAGTTGCTTTTCGTTGCTGAAAAAAGGAGCCTCTTACTCGTAGAATCGTAGCTTCTCCATGATTGGTCTTGGGCGGTTGAGCCACAAGTTCATCAGGAATCAATTTTACAAGTCGTACACTAAACCGAAAGCGAGCATGGATTTAGAGGGGCGACTGAAACCCACTTTGCCATAGGCTTTCACGGCCGATGTGATAACTGTATGCTGATGGCCGATCGATTGTGATTGTGGAAGTAAAAGCGTCGAAGCTGCTTCTAAGCGAGAGGGTTGACGCAGTCTTTGCGAACTCGGATGCTTGAAAGCAGGCCGGCATACCGTGCGGCTTTGCAATGGCGCGCACTGGTTGGGGAAAGTTGGCTAGGACGAGGCATCATGAAATCCGCGCTTCTGCAAGACTAAACAACTCGTCACCAAGCTACTGTTCAATTCGACATAGCTGATATGCACGCACCGGGACGGCTCCAAATGCAGCCCACGGCTGGCTACGGCTAGCTAGTACTTAGTGCTGTAATATGGCTAGCTCGGTATCGTTAGCTGCATTGTTAGCTTCGTTAGAAGCGCAAGGAGAACGGCTGGTTGGTTGAACCCCAACGGCCGCTAATGACTTACGGGAAGCGCCGGCAATTCCTCCGACTCATGAAAAATCCCCCACTGGCAGCTTGGAACTGCAGGGCGACGGAGTACAAGGCACGAGGTGCTCGTCCGCAGGTTATCTTTGCATGCATCGCCGACATTGGCAAGAATCTACGAGCACAATCAGGATATGTAACAGGGAAAAATCATCGACGCTGACATTTGAGGCCTCGGAGGGCTTCGAGGATCCCAGTTTACCCTGAACTACTCGTACTGGATTAGAGACAGGTTCAGAGTATTTCCTCCGTTGGCCAGCCACTCCGTGCTCCGTGCAAGACACTGGTACCGTTGCGACCAGACGTAGGAAAGCGTCGTTCAGAGTCATGCTCGAAACCTTCTGGTCAGCGGCGGTTTTGCTAACAGATTGACCCTCGCAGACTGTAAAGTTCGGGTACCGGACCAGGAAACATGACCGACCTGCCCCGGTCTTGGTCCAAGGGCCCCTAATGCTTTGCGCAGTAGGCCGCAGGTCCTGGGAGTTTGGGACAAAGCCTGGCCTAGGGCCGCCCGGACCACCCTCAAGCGTACCCCGTATGCATTCTCGTCTACCAAAAACTGCAACCCTGGTGCTTGGCTTTCCAGTTTTGCCCCTGCAATTTACTGCTCTTCCACGCCCATGTCCCTGGGCCGTCGGACAGCCTGTCAACCATGCTCGTCCCTAGGCGAACGTCTGCCAAGACAGGCTTGCCACCCTGGGTAGAGATCGCTCACCGTCTAAGAGAGGACACCACGAGTCCACGACTTTTTCTCCTTGGTCATTCTGGTTGATAGATGTTCCTATCCGTATCGTGGTCTAACTCAAAACCATCACATGTAGGAGACGGGATATTCGACCGCTCTTTGAAATCTCACAGTATCAGCCACCAGGCGGGTGGGTGCACTGACTTCATTATTCGATACGCTTGTGAGCGGCGACGGTGACACGCGAAAAGGTTCAAGATACGACCGTATTTCGGCTACTTTGTAACACAGCATCGAGAGAGAGCGCACTTAGGCTAGTTTCCTCATCGAGAAGAGCCAGTTCCGGCTGGAAAGACCTTTGCCATTACTGTTTGGAATTCAAGGTGTGTGTTTACACCTCTCACCTGGTGCGAGGCACAAATAGGGCATTTTGGGATGCAAGGCGAATAAAATCAAATCAGGTGAGGCTGCATGTCTGTGCAGGTGGCCACGGAGCCATATTCGCCTGGCAGCAGTGGCAGCAGTGGCAGGAGGGGGCAGGACCATGTCCGAAGAGAACTAGCACAAGTCGAGACTCGAGAGCTGGTACAGTCGCTTAGAGCCAACTCGTGGGCGCTTGGAGCATCAGAGATCAATTCATCAAACACGTTGCTGCCACGCTCTTAGCTTCCAGATTGTTTCTGCCCACGGAGCACGGAGTCTTCGAGATTGGCTTCCATTACAAGTCTGACGATGTTCTCTGGTCACACTACGGGGTACGAACTAGGAGGCTCTTGAATAGCTGTTGTGTGGCGAACGAGTACTCCGTACAATGAGAAGACTACTCCGAGAAAGTCACTAGCAGTAAGGCCTATTGGGGCCGTGCAGGAGAACTGGGTCCTACGACAAAATACATGCCGACCCGTAGCGTTGTGATGGCGAGCGTAGTGGGATCCCTCTAACCTTGTCCCGTATGGGCAGCATAATGGCTGGGCTCAGAGAGCCGGGGATGATCGTCGTGGAGGGTCTGTGCGGTAAGACCATTACCGCGGCCAAGATCGCTGACGGCGATGACTTCAACGATGCCCCAAACCGTTCATGGCGTGCAGGCAAACTAGGGACCAATGGGGGCCCGCTGAGGCCACCGAGGCCCGTGTTCCAGCTCAAGAGTGAGGGGAGGTTTAAGCGAACATGCACCATTTGCACCCTAAGCCGGGGAGAGTTAGCCAAAATTATAGGGAGGGGTGGGTCTGCCGCGCTAGGCTGGCTGGCCCACGCCGATGCCTGCCTTTGGGGATCCCTTAGCCAGGGTGTTGGTGCCACGCTTGGGTTAAGATCGGTTAGCGAGTGATTAGCGCCCCTAGTCCCTGGCAAAAAATGAGGATCCGCGCAAAGGTAGTGGGTCTGATTATTGAAATTAGTGGGTTGGTGCTCCCAAAAGTCCCAGTCTCGGTTGCTCCCATGAGCTGGTTCTGGCACTGACAGAGTGGAATCTGGGATTTGGGAACTGGGACTGGGACTGCGACTACGATTGGGGGGGAACTGGTCCCCCGGCAGTCCCAAGGAGCCACCAAGACAGTTCGCCCACTGCTACGGAGCACTGCTGCTGCAAGGACTGCGAGGTACTCCGGCTCCTCTCACATCACTGCCAGTGCCTCGTACTGCCAGTCTGCCACTCCGGACACCACCACCCCTCGACCACTACCTACGACCTGCACCACCCAGCTCGCCTTCATCCTCTTCTCGGTCTTGTCAGCCGTCTTTGCTTCCTTTCCCTCCTCTCTTCTCTATCTCACTGTCGCTGCCCTTCAACGCCAGGGTTTAGCACAGTCTGACTCTTGTTATCCTCGTCTTCCTTATTGTCTTCTAGTCCGCCAGACTGTTTTTTATCATCCACCCACTCACGGCTTCTCCCACTCTCAGCCAGGTCCACAGTCCAGTCTCCGCTGCAGATCCCTCTACCAAGTCTCTTCTACCAACAAAAATCAACAACGAAAACATATCTCACTAATTGCATCATATCATCCATCTTGTGTCCTCCCAGCATCTGAACAGACTTCACACCCCATACTGCGATTTTTGGAATTAGCCTCTGGTCATCCCATCTTGTCCGCGGATTCCAACCACCTGCGCTTGAATTGCCCTCGCAGAAACAAACAGTGGGCAATTGGAGACGACTGCAACTTCCAACAATCCGGTCACAAGCCAATTACAGGGCTCCACGGCGACCAACAAAAATAGGACTTTTTTTGGGTTTTAAAGAAGTGGTCTAATAGAACCAGTTTTTGCTCTTGGGGTCTTTTGGAAAAGGCAACCATTTTCCTCTTCGCCTTGTCTGATCCCGGCACTGCGGCAACCCTAAACTTTTCGGGTTGGGAGCTCAAGTTCTGAACGAGTCAGAATAGTCGAACCCAAGGGTCAACACCGGTTAGTCTCTATCTTTCCTTGGTTCCAGCCATCAAATCCACTATTGCTCCCCATACAACTCGAAAATGGCTGCTCTCTATGTTTGAGAAATGGTCCCGTTTATACATTCACGATGTTTTGCTCAGTCGAATCTTTCGTGGTTGTTTTGTCCCTTTGCTTATATTCTCTCCTCCGCCACATTTGAACCTCCCAACATCCTTTCCCCTGGAATATCTGTTTTCCTCGTCTTGCTACTATGCCACCTCTCTCTCTTCGCTTGAAGATGGCTGAACCAGAACCAGGTTCAGAGCACTCGTCTGAGGAGACACCTGCCAACCTCGACAAAGGTAAAGCCTCGGTCCGAGATCAAGGCCGACTTCCTAGCATAAGGGATCTCGTTGGAGACCAGCTCATTCTGCCCAAACCGTCTGCGGCTCCTACATTCCCAGAATTATACGTTCCAGGCTGCACTCAATTGTACCTGGACGACCTTCCAATTGTTTCCTACGAAATTGTAGGAATCTGGTACAATATGGCGCAGCCAACCAATGAGACAAGATCCTCGCACTCGCGGTGGACTGTCGATCGTCGAGAGATCAAATACAAGCTAGAGGTGGTTCAACAGCCAGAAAAGGCAAGAGCTTGTGGTTCAGGACTGCGATGTATGTGTGGACAATAATACCCTGACGTCCCCTTCATTGACCATTTATCTTTAGCATCGGCCGACCGAAGACCAGTCGATCCTCCGCCTGTGGTTGAATTGAGAGTGTACGCTAATGAAGTTGATGTTACCATGTCCTATGATGCCACATTTATGCTCTATGCGAGCTTGGAAATCTCCCGCCCCATAGCACATGGGAAGATGCATACACCCCAGGCCCCGCCGGTTCTAACAGGTGTTGCAGTCGCTAGTGCCGCCTATCTTGATCGTCCTAAGCCTGCTGCATACTTCATTTTCCCAGACCTATCTGTCAGACATGAGGGTTGGTACCGGTTGAAATTTTCTCTGTTCGAAGGCGTCAAGCACGAAGCAGATGCGGATCTAGGCAAACCATTTGTCCATCCACCTCCCAGCAGCTCCAAATACACGGCCCCCGTTCGCCACGAGAGCATGTCGAATCGCATGGAGGTTCAATCAATTCCTTTTCAGGTCTTCAGTGCCAAGAAGTTCCCAGGCCTCAATATGAGCACCGATCTTAGTAGATTGGTTGCTGAGCAAGGTTGTCGTGTTAGGATTCGACGAGACATACGCCAGAGGAAGCGAACGGCGAAGACCGATGGAGATGTCGAAGATGCACATGGCTCTTATCAAAATACACCAGTACCTTCATATCGACCTTTGGACCACTCGCGTTCCACAAGCCGAAATAGTCTTGATCTCAAGTTTGAAGCTGATGCCCGGAGAGCTTCGGTTGAAAGCCTCTATCGCCAACCTATCATTCCAAGTCGCCAAACATCCATCACTGGCATTCCTTTGGGCAGCCCTAGTTTACCCAACCCTGCACAAATTACGAGTGCTATGCCACCGCCACCACCAACATTTTCTCAAAGCTCATTGATTCGACCGCCTACAGAGGGCTCGCCGCTTTCATCACCGTTCACTCCAACCCAAATGTCAGCACCAATGTCCTTGCCACATTCGTCACCAATCCGTGCAGAGTCGTCACGACCAAAATTCACCACTGAGCTGGAGAGCAATGGTCCTACACTTGCACCTCTAAGAAGCCTTCCTCGGCCTTTGTATGTGCTGTCTGACAGTCAGCCAACCAAACGGTCTGCCAGCTCCCGTAGCTATGATGCCGAAGCATCACTGAAGGATCGTCAGCGCCCCGATAATCGACGTTTTGGTTCGATGTATGGCCCCACGTTCTGGAGCCCTGACATCAGTGCGGACGGTGCCAATCAAGTGATTGAACCAGACAACGGTGATGGTGATGATGTGGATGAACCTTCCTTTGGGGGACCTATGATCTACGAACGAGCTGATGGCTCCAGACAGAACAAATGGAACCGAGGTCTAGCCCCATGAGGCGTAACTCATGTGATGGTATTCCTCTGAATTTGCCTGTCTTTGGCGAGTCCTCTTTGATAACGACGATACCGACCAAGTATGAACATACCCATTCAGCAATTATCCCTCCGCCTGTTCTCACTGGGTGTACGGTCTGTCTGCGCGGTGCTTGCGGCGAAACAGCGGGTGTTTTTTTTCCTCGGGTGTTGGATTCACCAACCTTTTCTCCTAGGGCATGGGACACACAGAACCAGGAGTCCTTGTGGCACGGGTTGGGCGCAAACAGACTATCCTTGAAGCCTCGGCCCCATCATTCTACTAGGTGGAATCTACTGTCTCCGGTTTTGTGGAACAGCTTTATCAGCAGCTGTAAGTGTTTGATTCTGGCTCTAGACGAGCGAGAGTAGATGAAGCCATGACTTTGGAAGAGTCGGGTGAAAAGGGTTAAAATCAGAAAATAGCTTTTCAACTTCATTGTGCATCATTCTAGGGTTTGAGTCTTTGGGTAAATGTGTTTGGCAGGAGGGTTGGAACGGAAGGAAGGAAATGGACCACGGACGAGAAGCAACATGGGTAGACATACCGACTCTGGTCCACAGTGGGATCAGTTATCAGTTCACGCTCTTCACACTCGTAACATGAGAATCGAATGCAGAATGCAGATTACACACTTGATGGATTTGGTTCGTGACCAGTGTTTTTACCAGTATCTATGTATAGCTGTAGCAGTTAAGTTGTTGGGTTCTGTTCGTGATTCTACAGTAGAATCATGAACAGAACTTGACACACCCCTTATCCTTTTGCAGATACTCCGGTCATACTAATTAGAGGCCAATGTACCCATCAGCCCGTCTGAGGCTCTTACTCTGTCCCAAGACTCATTAGATCCTCATCGGGACTATTATTATTCTAGGCGAGGGCAGACGCTTTTCTCTGATTGTTTTTGCCAGGTAGAGAGAGATACCGGTCTCATGCAAGGCTCTGGCAAAGGGAGATGGCGCAGTACCGTCACCCCCCTTCCCTCCCCTGCTCGATCCCACGGCACGGGTATGTAGAAAAATCCCTCATCCGACCTACAGTATGCAAAACTCCACCAGCCTGTCCTATCCTCTCCCTCCTTTCCGCCATCTTGAGACGTTCGGGAAGATTCTCAGCTACCCAAAAGCTGCATTCAGCGGCAAGTCCACAGCCAACCGACAACTACCTACTCCGTGTACAGATCCAGATCCAAAAGTGCCTGGTGGGTCCTTTAGGGGGCTGTGAGTAGTGGAAACGGCCCAAGTCAAAACGAAGGCCCGGGGGCTTCAAGCGTCTGCGGGATCCCCTTCCGTTCGTGCAGTATTTTTATTCCTGACCTGACGGGGATGCAGAGGAGCAGCGCACCCCGCACGGTAGTTTGTCGCTTCAGGCACCAGGACCGAGACGCGTGACGTCGATGAGTTTTTGGCGGGCAGGCACGACTGCGATGTTTCTTTTTAAGCAATCATGAGACGCGTCGTTCCGCGTCGCTGCGAGTTTGTCATGACCGGATCTCTCCATTCACGGGTCGTACATATTCCAGGAGTCTGCCGCGTAATTTATCGGCAAGGAGCACACAGGTGGACGTTCAATTATTCATGATGGATGTCAAGGCCCCTCGGGGCTCGGTAGTTGGTTGAGAGGTAGCGCGGATAATCTCGTATATACGAGCTACTCGTACAGCTTACATCCATCCCAGGGTGCGGATAAGAATGGCGGATGCAGGATCTACTGATCGGATCGTATGTACAGTATGTACCAGCAGGTTGAAACATCCGGCACCGTTGCATGGATGGCTTGCCGCTGGACTGGCTTGATTGCTTCCACCTGGGAACGACCGAGTCCGAGTCCGCCCTAAGAAGTACCGGGCTCCACTGATGTGAACCAGGGAAGAAAAGCCCACAACTTGTACGAGTACTGCCGGAGACCATGGAGAGCCACTTGTGCGTTGAGATGTGGACTTTCCTTATCATGGATGAGGATATAAATGGGGATGGAGATGGATCCTCTTGGGGGCCTGGTTTTGTTTCAAGTCGAGGCTGAGTGAGGTTGAGATTTGGGCCCCATTTTGGGGCGGAGGTGTCCACCGACTTGGCTCACCGCAGGCGAGGGAGTGGTATGAGTACGGAGTAGTGAAGTACGGAGGTGTTGCATTGAAAGTTGTGTAAGAGGCTTTAAAATACCGGGCTATAGTAATATTTCACTATGTAATATAGTCTGACAGATTATTTATTCTAGGCTAGTTAGGCTTTGTTAGGGAATAGAATACCTAATCCCCCCTAAGATGTCCCCCTAACTTAAGCTAACTTTGAGTACTATTAGATATCTATTAGGGCTGAAGAGAATCTCTAGGGAGTGTTGCTGTAGAAACGCGATTAAAATTAAATATGTCTTCCAAAATTATGATAGTGTCATTAGAAAGCTATGTCATTCTCTACTAGCGCGTACACAACTTTTGATGTACACCTCTGTATACTGTAGACCTAAGTGGAAAACGAAGCGTGCACCAGTCGATTGAGGAATTGTGTATTTCTTGTGAGCTTGTCTATTCTGGTAGCTCTCCAAGTGCAGCTATTGAGCTAAGGTATGTCCGGAGTCCGGAGTAGTCTATGGTTGAATGGTATCTGAAACCGGGTGAAGACGCAGCTATCTAGGGAGTCAGGCCAGGTATGATCTTCACTGGTAGTAGTCTCCAGAATTAATTACAGCTTACGAAGGACTCGTTGATAGTCTTTTTCTCTCCTCACCTTTTACTGAACCAGCTTCCAAAGCCATCGTAGTACCTTGCTAGCAACTAGGATATGGGATCTCTTGTCCCTGCTTTTGAGGGATGCGACATTATTGCCTCTCTCGCGTCGACCTGCCTTCCGCCTAACTTGAACTATCCCGCTCCGTCCCAATCAAGGAGCGGGTTGACGGCACCATTCCAAATGACCTTCTGGCGAGAACTGTTAATCAGGCATCGTCTTTTCTGTAGGATGCTAACATGGTACCTAAAACTGCGGCTAAGGTGTGTAACATTGTTCGTTGATGATTGGCACGGCGAGCGCAATGCCTCGCTTCAATAAGAGCTTGCGGCTGACACCGAGCTCAAGGCTGTCGCGAACCTTGTCGGGTTGAACCATGTAAGTCCTACATAAATGTCGGTACCACTGATCAAGGTTGGCAGTGGGCTGGTACAGGCGGAACAATATCCGGACGCCCACAGGCTGGTTGTATCTGGGTCCTCTCAATCAAGCACGTCAGTGGGCTCCAAAATTGAGTTTGAGTTGATCCGTGCGGATCTAGAGGACTCGTGCTCGTAACCGGAACTCGGTACTGTTATTGGGGATGCCATTCAGGTCTTTGCGTCCGCTTTTAGCACTGTTCATGTCAATTAACCACATGCCCCCCTTGGAGGCAAGTTTTGAACTTTCAATCGATGTTTTGCAATGGGAATCACTGGGATCGATGCTGTTCTTCTAAAGAAGGGTTGGTACGCCATATTGATTGGTGTTGAGCGCAGGAGTGTTTTTTTGGCTCTCGCTTGTCACTGGGTCTATGCTCGTTTTGACAGCTGACAGCTGATCCCAATACAGAGGATGACAGCGCCAGCCATGTCCCGGAGTTTCACCTAAGGCCAGTCCGACAGTTTGGCCGGCAGCTGTCAGTTCAGAGAATCATTCATGCTGCCGTTCGTCTTTGAGGCCATCTTGTCGAATCATCTGTTCTCGTTTCGGACTTGATGGACAGACAAATTCTATGTCGGCGAGATTCATCCATGACAAGCAAATTCGCGGAGGGTCCCCTGGGAAGGCCTTGAAGGGGCATTATTTCGACGCATTGCTGAATTGAGCAGCTGACAGCGAGACCGGCGCCAGTCGAGTGCCATTGGCACGGGACTGTTTTGCTCCAGGAGCGCAGCCGACAGAATCCGAACGCCTGGTTGATGGTCGATGTCACAATGAACCATGGTACGCCCCTGTACCCGCATTCTGGTACGCTGTCACATGTTTTCTCCTGAAATGGATGATGCTGGCGTTGTGGAAGAAGCCAAATGCTGTCCTGTGCTTCGCATGCTTGACACTATCACAAAATAGTCTGTACTCCCAAATGGGGACTTGATTCCAAGCGCACAGACCAAGTCATGCAATCGCTGATTTCACGGCGGATCGTTTTCTGGGCATCCTGTTGGGAATAAAAAGGCTATTAGACGCCGAGGCTGGCTCGAGCTTCAGGAGTCAGCCTCTCATGCATTGATCCCATCAAGCTAATCATCGGATAGAGCAACCACTAATTAAGAGAATACTCTTCTCCGATTCGGGTTGGAGAAACCCTGTCGCTCGAGCACGACATTGACTCCTTCAACTTGGGTTTGAACATTCCAATCAAGCTCTGGATGACTTGCTGTAGCTTTGGAACGGGTATCACTTGGAAAGAACAAGGTCCCCTTCTCTGGGAGAAAGAGGTAAAGAAGGCTTGGTTGAGGCTGCGCTTCCCATGAAAAGGAAAAACCATTTCATTCACTAAGATATACAGCAAAACCGTTCTGTTATTTGCTTGTCATAGTAACTCGCCTGCTTCCACGAAGCCTTTAGTAAGATCTTTTCACGGGAGGGACTGTCTTGCATTCAGCTTCATCCAGCGTATGCATAGTCACTGCTCGGTATCCTATCTGGATGTCCTTGCCGACGTCCTGCTGCCAACTCAGGCTGTGCTTCATGAACTCCTTATCATTTCGATCTGAGAAATCTTCCCGCGCATGGCTTCCCCTAGACTCCTTCCTCAACAGAGCACTCTTCGTAGTTTGCGCCGCGCATGTGAGTAGGTTGCGCATTTCCAACGTTTCGATAAGGTCTGAGTTCCAGATCAGGCTTTTGTCTTTGACGCAAACATCCGTTGCAAATGCTTCCTCGACTTCTTTGAGTCGCTGTGCACCTGCTGAAAGACTCTCTTTGTTCCTGAACACAGCGACATCCGTCTGCATGGCTCTCTGCATTTCCATCCGTAAATCGGCCGTGAGTCTAGTGCCATTTGACGTTCGGAACTTCTCGAGGTCTTCAAATCCGGTGATCCCAATTTCAGGGGTTATGCTGCCTCCGTTTCTGAAGACCGGCATTCCAATTTCGTTGTTCTCTGCGATGTCCCCTGCTGCTGCTCGGCCGAACACCACAATATCCAAGAGACTGTTGGCTCCAAGACGATTGCTGCCGTGAACACTGACGCACGCCACTTCGCCTGCGGCGTAGAGTCCCTCGACCGGCTGCTCAGAGCCAGAGTCCGGATCAACGCGAAGCACTTGGCCTTTCCAATTAGTGGGGATGCCACCCATGCAGTAATGGACTGTTGGTATCACTGGAATTGGTTCCCGAGTGATGTCAACACCGGAGAAAATGCTTGCAGTTTCTGCAATTCCTGGAAGTCTTTCCATAAGAACTTCTTTTGGTAAGTGGGAGAGCTGGAGATATATATGGTCTTTATCTGGACCGCAGCCACGGCCTTCCCTTATTTCCATGTTCATGCTCCTACTTACGACATCACGGCTGGCAAGGTCTTTGGCTGTAGGGGCATATCTCTCCATAAAACGTTCACCTCGACCGTTAAGCAGATATCCCCCCTCGCCTCTGGCGCCCTCAGATATCAACACCCCAGCACCATAAATTCCGCTGGGATGAAACTGAATGAATTCCATGTCTTGAAGAGGCAGTCCAGCTCTCGCAGCCATTGCAAGGCCGTCTCCAGTCGAGGTGTGAGCGGAAGTAGCTGAGAAGTAAGCACGACCATATCCACCAGTAGCAAGGAGGGTGTTTCTTGCAAATATCCTGTGCAAGGTACCTGTTTCCATGTCAATCGCAGTCAGACCTATGCAGTTGCCACCGTCCATAATCAGGTCCAGAGCGAACCACTCGATATGAAATTGACAATTGTGCCTCAGGGCCTGGCCATATAAGGTATGAAGCATGGAGTGGCCCGTCCGATCCGCGACACAGGCAGTCTAGGGAGCCAGAATCATTAGCGCATCTTCTTTACAGGAAAGAGGACTCATTGGAGCTTCTCCGTCATTGAGAGCTCGACATAATGGTACGAGGATCACTTCGCGGGCGGGTGGCTGACATGTCCTCAAATACTCAGATGGACTTACCCTGTATGCTTGCTCTTTCCCGTAATTTAGGCTTTGACCACCAAGAGGCCGTTGATAAATAAGGCCAGAGTCGGTTCGACTGAAAGGCATACCATATTCCTCAAGCTCGCGAACTGCCCTTGGTGCCTCCCGACACATATAATGGATCGCGTCCTGATCCCCAAGCCAGTCGGATCCCTTAACGGTGTCGTACATATGCCATCTCCAGTCATCCACCGTCATGTTTCCCAGTGCAGCATTGATGCCACCTTGGGCCGCCACCGTATGGGAGCGGGTGGGAAACAATTTGGTCACGACAGCGGTGTCGAGTCCCGACTCTGCAAGCCCAACCGCAGCTCGCAGACCGGCACCCCCGGCACCAACTATGACAGCATCATATTGATGATCGACAACCTCGAACCTTGCCCGAGAGCCGTTGATGGAGGAATTGGTCGCTTGTCGACGTTGGTGGAATGGCCTTTTCTGAATGGATGACCATTTTGAATACCGACGACTTAAACACGGTGGTGGCTTTATGACAGTGGGCACAATTCGTGGCAAGAACGCCTTCATCTTGAAGAATACCTTACTCAACTGCAATCGAGCATGGAGGATGAAGCCATGGGTGTCCCAGAATCCCCTATTTGGTAGGACGAGACGCAGAGTCACGATCAACAGCAGAAGCAACAGTCCTGACGGTTAATATCGAAATCTCGAAAAGCAGATTCGAGAGCCAGAGGCAGTTCCGAGATCGCTGGCCTGTTGATCTCCGAGGCACCCACGGTGAATGTTATCCTCCCGGTGATTGCCGAGATTGGGAAGTCTCGCCCAATCAACATGCAGCCATTGCTCATCTGAGTCACGCTTGGCTTCGCCACTATGAGCTGGTCGCTCTGAGCGGTGGTCCAAAGATGTGAGCGGCATTGGATTTTACGGTCAAGTTCATACACATAGGTTGCTATGTATTTGGAAAACCTATTACAGTAGCCACGAGGTTTGTGCGTGGCCGACATATGCACGTGGCCAGCACAGTCATAGCTTTCGTCACGTGTTTCTCCAAATCCCAACTCATCGGCTTGGCAGCCAGCATGGCTAGAGACGGCGATGCTGCTTCTCACGGATTCTGATTGCTTGCTCCTCTACAGCCTTGATACTTGCCATAGCGTTTTATTCGTTGTTATCAGTGGTTGACCTCATGAGGCGGCGCACCACGTTCCTGACAGCAAAACGCTCAAATGCTGTGGCGGAACGATCAGCCGACAACAAGATCGACGCCACAAGCCTAATAGCTGGGACCTTTCCAAGCATGCCTATCGTACCGCCCTCCTGCTCGTCAACTACCTAACTTTCCAATTGTAGCGTTATCGAATGCAAACTTGGGTTTTGAAGAATACCTGGCTTTGGAGGATAAGGGACAGTCTTTTGCAGGTAGGGATCTTCATGCGGGTTTGTCCGCACGAGCCCCTCGGCGTTGAACGGTCGTACGAGCAAACCTCTCATCCTCTGCGACCCTTTCGGGTTACTCGCACGAGCTTAAGCATCAAGCACTGTAAGCATTTGCTTAAAACTCAAGCCGTGCTGCCGAGAATCCAACGACTGGTCTCTCTAATTGGCTCCCTCACCTTTCCCATTCGGTTTGCCGAGAGGGGAGCGCGAGATAGCCAACGATATCTTTTCCTCCATTGACTAAGAGGGACCCAATGTCAAGCTGCCTCTCCTTCTCCGGTCCCTGCCCATCCGCAGTGTGGATCAGAGAGGGGTAGAAAGGTTTGCCAGAATTTCTGATAAGGGAGCAGTTAGTGAAATTCTTTTACTGTGTATATCTGTTACATGACTGTGTAAGTCTCTTTCTTATCTGACTTCGCTCCTCTATTGCGGCCAGGTCATATATACATCTACAGGACACCAAGTACCCCGCTTGGTGCTTCATACAGTCCATCAACAAGACTTGTAGGGTTCTTTGGTCGCCATGTATTGCACCGCACTTCCTATCTTGGCCATTTTGGCCACATCTGCAGCTGCAGAGACTGTGCTGGGGGTTTATATCTTCTCCCGCCATGGCGACCGCACTCCAAAAGCATTGCCGCCTGCAAGCCTGACCGACCTTGGTTACTCAGAGGTGTTCACCTCTGGGACGTATTACAGAAATCGTTATGTCACGGCTAACGCTTCCCGTCCGATCCATGGTCTAAACACAGACATCGTCCAACAATCTCAAGTTTCTGCATCTGCACCGGTTGATAATGTGCTGCAGAATTCTGCCATGGGCTTCTTGCAAGGTCTCTATCCTCCTGTTGGAACAACCCTAGGTTCCAGCACTCTCCGCAATGGCACAACCGTAGAGTCTCCCCTTAACGGATATCAACTCATTCCATTGGAGCTGGTGACCACTGGAGCCAACAGCGAGAACTCAGCCTGGCTACAAGGCGCAACGGACTGTGCGAATGCTCAGATCTCCTCAAACAACTACTTCACATCCTCTCAATATCTCGACACATTGGCGGGCACCCAGGACTTCTATAATGGCCTCTCGCCGATGATCAACCGCACTTTTACTGCTGCACAGACCAGCTTCAAAAACGCATATACCATCTTCGATTTGCTCAACGTCGCATCCATCCACAACTCAAGCGGCAACTTTCCAAACGCTGACCTCCTTACGCCCGAGACCTTTTTGCAGGTACGGACGCTGGCAGATCAACATGAATTTGGTCTTGCGTACAATGAGTCCGAGCCCATTCGTGCGGTCACGGGATCCATCATCGCGGGTGAAGTCATGGATGCTCTGAACAATACCATCACTGGAAAAGGCAAGAACAAATTGAATATTCAATTTGGTGCGTACGCCGGCATGTTGTCCTTCTTTGGGCTCGCAAAATTGACATTAGCCGATGCGGATTTCTACGGGGTGCCGGATTATGCATCCAGCTTGTCGTGGGAATTGGTCACCAATGCAACCGTGAACGCAACTTCCTTCCCAAGTGCAGATGATATTAGTGTGCGATTCTACTTCCACAATGGGACCACCAGTGAGAGCTCGGAGCCACGTGAGTTCCCACTTTTTGGAACTGGTCGCAGCCCACTGTCATGGAGTGAGTTTACTGGTGGCATGGCCAAGTTCAGCATTTCTGGTCAGGAGCAATGGTGCACAGCTTGCGGCAACAGCACCGGAGTCTGCTCATCTAGTGCTCTCGGAGACGGAGACGCGAATGTTGGCTCGACCTCCAACAATAACGGGAGTGGCGGGATTTCCAAGGCTGTCGCAGGAGTCATTGGAGCTATGGTTACCCTGGGTGTCGTCCTTGGTGCCGAACTACTCATTCTGTTGGTCGGAGGGTTCACTCTCGTGAGCAAGAAGAAGTTAAACAGAACGTCCAGTACCGAGAGTGCTCCAGCTGGTATGGGTAGCGCAAATGTCGGAGCTAAGGTGTAAGGTGTGGCGTCCTGTTGACGGCTTTCAGAAAGTGGTGTCTTTGCAGTAGTTTTCTGATTTGATATTGATGGCAGAACACAACTGCTAGCGCTGGTGATGGCGAACCACGTGAGCAACTATACAACAGCTATGGTTTAAGCAGATAGTTGAAGTGAATAAGTCATGAATTACCCCCGGTTGGAATTCCATTGAAGCTCCAACGTGACACAAACGCACTTGTACTCCACCGAAGTTTATCCTGGCGCACTCCCAGCCAGAACCTTTCACATTTCCACATAGGTCCTAGAGATTGAAAGTCGATGAGTTGTTTTGACGATATTGTGTTCAATCTGCCTCCGCTATTTCTAAGCCTGCGCCCCGCGAACCAGCATCCTCACAACTACATAGCTGCCGCGTCCGCTCACAATGCCATCTAACACGCCAGATACAGCACGAGCGCTGTTGCGATTACTCCGTCCACGCCCCGTTTGCGAATGCCTCTATGCTCGTCCCCTGCGACGCAAGAATCCACGGTCCTCTCGTAATGTCTCGACTGCGTCCCCTCAGCTCTCCGAGATGGAGGTAGAGCCCGAACCATCGCCACGCTGGTCGCATACGCCGCCTGCGATGAAGGCGCCCTTCTCTGCGAGACTAAAAAGCGACAATGTCCGTCCGCTGAAGATCAATTCTGATCCGCGGAAGCTCGACCAAGTATACGTTAGCTTCTTGGGACAAGATGGAGACAAGTTACTCTCGGATGAGACGAAATGGCTTGCTGTCACCGCGAAAAGTTATGACCACGGCCGCCGTGGGTTTAATGATCGTTTGGCTTTTTTCGGTCTGCCCTGCCCTGTCCCGTGATGTTTTGAGCGAAGCACAAGGGAAGAATGACACTCGCTGATACCATTTTCATTTACAGGGAAACGAATACTCGAACTACAGTGCTCGCTCGGGCTACTAAGCGTCAGTAACACGTCGTCACAGTTCTTTAAGAATGATCCACACGGCCTCGGCCGAATACCATATTCAAATCCGGCCACTGACGGGGTGGAAGTTCTCGCTGGCGGTGCCAGGAACTGGTTCGCACATCACAAAAACATTTCCAAGATAGCCATCCAATACGGTTTCCACGAAGTAGTACGGTGGGTTCCTAGGCTGGTAAGTTGGAGGTGATCCGTTCGCTGTGCCTTTTCACGAGATGCTAATTCAGTCATAGCCGGACAATCTGGAGTCATCTGGCTCAGACCTGGTGTATTCACAAGCGCTACTGGCAGTGATTGGGGCTCTAGCACTAGAGCAGGGCAGTGCGGTTGCCAATCGAGCGGCAAAAGAGAGGATATTGATTCCTATGGGACTGAGAGTAAACATGGATAAGAAGGTGGACCAAATACGAGAGACTTGAATTGAACTTCAGGCTTCGAATCGGGGCTTTCACTTCCGTGTATTGGAAAAGGGAATTTTTCTAATTGTACAAAATATTTACAAGGAGATGTATGGGTCCTCTGACACCGCCTGAGCAACAGTTGCTCTCTTGGAAAAGAATCCGAGAAGCACAAATACTCAGCCAGCTCTTATGGCACCGGCATATGGATTGGTCTCCGCGTCTCTAAATCGCAAAGTCTGGCAACTGATGAGAACCGTAGAATTGTAACAAGATGTCACCTTTCCAGGTCATAAATGCTGCATTGCACTGTCTTTTGGGCGCGTGGATAGAGAGGAGAAAAGACTCGAAAAAGTCTCTTGCAGGCAGTCTTTTATTTCGGTTCTCCGAAAAAGATTGTTCTTGGCGTCTGCCAATGTCCACCCCACGTGAGGACAGGGCGGCCTTATCCCTGTCCCGATGCGGGATAATATCAGGGCCGTTTTAAATAGCATTTGCCTCCAGAATCGCATTGCACACACCCCTTGCTCTACAGTTATTAGTATAGCATTGAGTGCGTTAATGCGCGACGCACATGACACGATGTTACAGACAAAACTGCGTACTTGCTGTAGCTGCTCCGCTCTGCTGTCAACCTCGTGCGGTATTTTGTAGGGAGTAGTCCATGTGGTTTCCAACACTAGCCTTGTCCAAACGCCGTTTCCTCCAACCCATCCCTCTGTTCTTGATACAACATACAGCTACTGCGCCGAAGCCACCACTCCATAGGCCCAATACAGTGAAGAACCAGCCCCTCCCTGCAGCATCGAGCAATGGCTGCAGGGCCGCAACACCCGTAGCCGCCATGGCGCACCTTGTGATACTGGCTGCTGCCGCCGCCGTGCTTGGACTCTCTGGAAACACGTCAACCAGCAGGGTATTATAGACCGTGTAGAAGCAAGTCCCCCAGAAACCCTGCATGAACTGCAGAATCAGGAGTACTGACACATGGACTTGGTAGTGCACAGCCCATCCGTATCCAATAAGCCCAAGCGTGGAAACGAGTAATAGCCAGTCGCTGCCGCGGGCTCGTGCTCGTTCGATCGGAAAGTCTTTCAAGTTGTCGCCGGATACGCTGTCAATGGTCCAATTAATCTTCCTTGCTGTAGATTTGTAGTTGTAGTCCATGACTTTGCCGATACAGTAGCCTCCAATAATGATGCCAATGCCACGGGGCAGGTATGCCAGTCCAATTTGGAATTCATTAAAATGGTACATCTGGCTGTAGATGTCGGGGATCGCAGCGACCAGCGAGTAATCGACGGTATAGAACGATCCGTGCATCCAAAGCACCAAAAAAGTGTCCAAGTGGAAAATGATACGCAAGCACGCCAGTGGATTGCCCACCTGGAATTTCCAGGAATTTCCAGCGTCACTTGGTTGATGTTGCTCGTTCTTACCACTTTGAGAGGATATGATTTCTCGATCTCTCTTGAGGAACAGACTAGCAAGCTTAAGCCAGGTCCAATTCCACCAAGGCAGAGTCACTCGTCCTTCACCGTTGCCCACCAAAGGCCTCGCCGTCTCTGGCAGGAAAGTCCCCACAAGGACCAACAGTAAACCACCAACAATGACCAGCGCCCAGAAGACCCACTCGAAACTTCCGCTGGAGTATGCGACCCAGCCACCAACGACAGGACCAATACAAGCACCCAAGTTCAAAGCCATGCTGACGGGGCCCAGCATCCTGCCTCTCTCGCTCGGCACGCACACATCAGCCACCACGCCAAATGAAATTGCATATGCCGCGCTTGCACCGAGACTCTGTATTGCTCGAAGCGCTATGAGAGCGCCATAGTTCTCAGTATTCAGCGCGAGACCCAAGTTTGCAGCCATGTAAAGTGTCAGAGTAAGTAGACACGCTGGTCTTCGGCCCATTGAGTCAGACAATGGTCCAAATATCGCTGGCGATATCGCTTGAAACACAATGTATATTGTGAGTGTTAAGTTGATAGCCTGTGCCGTCGTGTGGAAGTGCTCTCTCAGAAGGGGGAGAAGAGGGAAGTAGATTGTAGCAGTCAGCGGCGAGGTGATGGTGGCGAATCCGAGCAAGGCTATAAGGAGGCGCTTCTGCGGCTGTGTGAACAGTGTATACGGGCTTGAAACTTCCTCCAGGGCCTGATTTACACCGCCTTTATTAGTGTTTTGAATCTCCATGATTTCATCCATTGTGTGGTTTGTTGCTTAATGTACTGTGACTAACACAGCACTGGGCTGAAGGATACATCAGGTTTGCAAACATGAGATGAGAGGAAATCGGTCAATCAGGAAGGACTATGGCGGCATGTTAATATGCCGCAAAACTGACATAGACAGGTGTTCAGTCATATCGGATAGCTAGATGGAAATGGCTGAAAGGTAGGTGTTATACAGTCTGAAAAGTGGGGCCCCCCTAACGCGGGGTATACTCAATTGATAAACACTCTCACGAGACTTATCCGGCGGGGTTTATTTTGCTGAGGAGTAATATCATGATTTGTGGAGATCATTTGGGCTAATCTGCTCTCAACCTGTCCATGGAAGCAGGGGAGTACATTAATGACCAATAACGTCGAAGTTCGTCTTGACTGTCACAATATTCCCCTCTTGAGGGCAGAGGAACACTCCATCTTTTAGCATTGAGCACTGTTTCAAACCTTCGACGTCTGTCCAATCCCTTGGAATGAAGTAGTGGCGCACTAAAGGGCAGGATTTTGAGAGCCGTGTCAACTTCATCGAGCATACCCAAAGATCTCGATCTAGAAAGACCAGCCGCCCGCCTGACAAGACGCCCAATGTGAACTCACATCCTTGAGTCAGCTCATCCGCAAGCTGTAAACAGTCCAGCTCACAACTTCTTGCGAAACCCTTCGGTATCTCCAGTGCCGTGGCTGGTACGGCGAAGAGCCGATTTTGCATTCTGCTCCGCAGGGCATGCTCCTTGATATGAACCAGTATGTGCTTTTCATCTTGAGTGAGCATTGCCCTCATTATATATCTCGTAGGTTTTGCTTCCGACGGCGTCATCATGTCCCGCACACTCTTGGGTGGCTTGATATCTGAGAATGTCGAGCTCTGCCTTATCAGAGGGAATTTCTCAGTGTTGAATTTGAACTCGAAGATCTGATGTAAACCTTCCCATTGATGTACATGTATATTTTCGGGACCGACGCCCATGAACAGCTTGTTATCCCCTGCATGGTTCAACCAATTGCGTTGATCGGCATCGATTATTTGAACAGAATCCTTCAACCTGCCCTCATCGATGTCCCATGTCTGTGCGAGGTCACTGGTGACAACAAGAAGGAGACGTGAAGAGAAATCAAGCAGCAATTGATGTATAGCACGACCTTCCAAATCGAATCTGGGTGTTTGTGACTGCTCGACAACGGCAGATTCGAGTTGTCCATGACCCCAATGACTCAGCCTCAGAATACATATGTCAGCAGCAAGGTCGGCAACAGCAATGATACTACTAGTGGAATCCCAAGTGAGGTGAGTGACAGGTTGAAAATTGTTAAACCGTGTCAGTTCACTTCTCGACGATGTCTTCATATCGGTAATATGCACCTCGCCATCTTCGTTGCCGGTTGCGTAGTAAAGTCCGTTTGGAGCTGCGGCCAGGATAGATAAAGCTGTGTACTGTCGAGCGTCTGCCTCGGATACATGGGATATCACAGTCCCGCGTTGATCGTCGCTAGAGGTATCACTGAATGAGTCTTCTGCTTCCACAAGTCGGACCAAGCCATTAGGCTCCCACGCATTGATTGTTGCACCACGAATGTCATAAAAGCGTGCAGAATCGGGGCTGAAGGATAATCCACTGACAAGATCCCCTGAAGAAAGTTGATATATGGCGGCAAAGAATGCAAAATTCCAGACCTTGACAGTACCGTTGGAGTCACTGGTTACAAAGACCTTGCCGTTAGGACTCACGACAAGCTCATCGACTGAAGCGGACACTTCGTGAGTCTCATTTGTTATGGGATGCCATTTAAAAAGAGTTTTCCCCTTGTACCAGCCGACAATATGGCCGCTGATAGGATTCCATGCGAAAAGCTCTACAGGAAACCACATCTGCGGAGAATCAAGATTCGTGCCTGGCCTCATGCACCGACTCACAACAGACGCGCTGTCCAGGTCCCAGATTGTGAGAGGAAATGATCTGTAGCAGACGCCGATTTGCGTACCACCCGGGTTGATTGCCATGTAACTCGGACTGTTGATAATCGTTGTCTGAGACTGAGACTCTTCTTTGAGCAAAGCAGGATTTATAATCCTCCAACTAGCTTCATCATCTGTCAGCTGTAGAATTCGCACCGATCTATCGTCCGTTGCAGCAATAACGCGCTGGTCATTCATCGCAAATGCAACAGACAGTGCTCTGCCATTCGCTTGATTTGCCACTTGTAGGCGAATTATCCCTTCGGGAAGATCCCATACCTTTGTCGTTGTCAGGCCGTAGGTTACAAGAATGTTGCCTTTGAGGTTCATACACATATTAGTTACAGCTTCACCGTGACGGAGCGTGCAGACTTCTCCAAAATCAACAGAGCTCCAAACGTAGACCTTTCCACCATGACTTAGTACTGCTAGATGGATTCCAAGTGAGATGATCTTTATGGCAACCTCATGTTGAGGCAGGGAGTTACGCGCAAATATGTCACTCCACGAGTCACTTTGACCGGTCAAGACAACTTTTGAGGTTCGAAATTGTCGATTGATTGTAGAGGTGGATGGACACAAGGCTGGAATTGTCTCATAGATAGCGTATGGCTGGGTGATCAATTGCTTGTTGAACTTCGCTGTTAGTCTCACTAGATCCCCTGCCCAATTCTCCAGGAGCTCAACCGTGGACAGGCGATGAAGCAACGGATTCCGAGAGTTGTTGAGCTTTCGATTAGCGGCAATAAAGGACAGTAACCCTTTTCCGGCTCTGGCTAGAGTCCTTACTTGGTTTAGAATAGCGACGACAAAGATCCAATCGAGTACACAGGGGCTATTGAAGAATCCTTCCAGCGCGTCGAGAACCCGGTCGGAGAGCGGATCGGCATGGCCAAGGTGATAGATCCAAGAGTTGGTGCCATATAGGACAAATGGCTGCTCAGTTTCCAGTTCCTTTCGAACCTGCTTCTGTCCCTTCGAACCAAGTGCAGTCTTGCGTATGTCCAACTGCCTCAGACTGGAAAGAGTTTTCACCAAAAGCGCACTGTTCGCGTTTTGACGATGAATCGCGACAGCACTTTTCGACCGCTTAGTCAAAAAGTCTCGTGCAGTCTGATGCACCGTAGTGACATGATCTGTGCTGTCGATAACCACAAATTGTCCACAGACCTCACGAATAGTCCTTCCTAGATCCAGAATGTCGTCATAGTCTTTCCCTATGGCTTGGATCAATTCAACTGTCTTCAGAGGTTGTGGCACACAAACGGCCCACTGCAAGAGCTCCTTTGCCAATCCAAGCCGTCCGTCACTTGTGCCCTTGATGATAGAAAGCTCCATTCGTTCGTACATTCTTGTTATATCTTCGGGCATTTGTTCCAATGCGGTTGTTGTTTCTCTCTCTGTTTGACACATTTGAAGCTCTTCAATTACTAGGCTGACCCAGAGAAAATTACCTCTCGCGCGTTGGAGAATTTCGCGTTGAAGTCGTGATTTTAAAGACGGACCTCCCGGAATGAGATCAAGCTCTCTGGCAACTAAAAGCTCAATATCTTGTGCATTGTGCATTTGGCCACCTGCATCAATCATGTCAACTCGAAGTTGTCGCTGAAGCTTCTTGAACCTCAATGCTAATGCCTCCGAGTGTCGACCCGTAACAAGAACTTTCATAGTGGCTCTTGATCTTAGGATCAATTCTTCAAGCAACTCAATGACTGCATCTGGCGACTCTGATTCATCGAGGCCATCTATTACCCAATATACGGGGCGCTTAAAATCTTTGTCGAAGAAGAGAGTCTGGAATAATCTCTGCCAAAGTAGGCGATAGTCACTTTTGTTCAGATAATTGTCCTCGGATAAAGTTGCGATGACTTCTGCAGCAAACTCGGGCACTTCGCAAGAGATTTGATATGCCAAAGACTTTAACAATCCAACAATGGATCGGCGCGTCTGATCACGATAATCGAAGAAGTAGAATTGGCAATCATACCCATTCGTCTGAAGGTGGTAGAAAATGTAGCTTGAGAGGACTGATTTGCCACTTGCAGGAGGTGCAGTGTACCAAACAAGTTGTGATCTGGACTGATCTGTCATCCAGGTCTGAATTGAGGCATCTTTCAATATCCACTCGCAACTACCGGAGACCCAGCGCTTACGGAGCGGTTTCAAGTCATCGGCGGGCATTCGGGAGATGTCCAGAGCCTTTCTGACTTCCTCAGCCAATTTTGATGTCGATGTACTAGGCGTTCGGTGAATGGACCTGCTAAACTTGTCTACAAGACCTCTGAGCACATCGCGAACAATAATGTAGCTTGGGTCTTCGTCATTTTCGAACTTGCAGACAGTGTGATGGTCTGCTGGAAGTCCTCGCGATTCTTCATTTTCATAGCCGAGAAGGGCAGAGTCTTTGGTAACGATCATTTTATAACTGCCTGCTATCGAAGTAGCATAGGTTTCATGGAAGGAGATTATTGAAAGTTTCCAGGCAATATGACGGAACTGCTCATTGATATCCTCGATCGCCGATGACTGCGGCGCCAATTCTTTTAGAAATTGTCGAGCAGGCTGAAAAATTAGCGTGAGAATTAAGTCCAGCGTGTTCGCCAGGTCTGAGCCACGATGAGGGGTTGAAAAGAAAATAACTGCCGCCATTGATTTTACTAGTGTCTTGCAGTGTTCGTCATCCTGGGCCAAAATGAAAGCCTTTTTTACAACGAGTCCACCCATAGAGTGAGCGACGAAGATGATAGGTGCTTCACCGAGTCTGAGGTTATAGTCACCGTTGCATTTTTTATGCCGCATATCAAATAGGAGCGCCTTCGCGAAGTCTGTGATATTTGCGACGCTCTTCAAACCAAGAACTTGAGAGTCATAGCCGTAGGTGAACAGTCGTGCTCTAGCAAGCTTGGGGTCTTTTGGGAGCCATAGCTGCGGCCAAAAGAAATCGGGGTCATGGTTGTGCGACCATGTTTTAGTACTGTGGCCTCCAAGGCCGTGTACGAAGATGATATTTGCGATTGGTCTCGAGGAGGGTCCATGTATGCAATCAAGTCCGAGTCTGTTGGGCGCATTGTTTGCAGGTCCACCTGTCTCGCCTTTCACAGTCGGCGTCAAGTCTGCATTGGAAGCACGATGCACTGAAAGGGTGGCAACGGAGCCGGAGCTTTTCCTTCGCACCCAGTCCAACGCGGACCCGGATGATGACTTCCTTTCGGTCAAGCCTGGGGGTGCTGACGGCTTGCTCTGCTGCGCCTTGTCTCGATGAGAGAAGCTGGAGCGTAATTTCCCAAGCTACAATGTGTGTAAGCACCCAAATTGTGGGAGTTAACATCGAATCGTACCATTGATGCAATTTGCGACGGCGGGGGTTGTGTCGCCGTAGCAGATTCGATATTGGGACTAGATGTTCAATTCAATATGAATGATGTCCCACAGCATTGCGGTCTGTCGTGACTGGGAGAATCGGACCTAAGAATTAGGCTAGTAATGAAGGACAAGTGATCATGAAAAATATAGAGTCACGGCTTCCACCCGACTATGTTCGGTCTGTACTGGAGTTAAGTCGCTGCTTGAGATGCACGAGGCTATGCGAGCGCAGTCGTAGGTTGAGATGGAATATGTCTCTGCGGGAATCAAGCATAAGCCTGATCCAGACTAGAACATGGCTACGCATACTCCAAATCGGAGAGATCAGAAGAAAGGAGAGCGCGGCACTAACCGTCTTGAATTGCGACATCCCACATTAACCCGGCGCAGTTCCTAACTCCATGCTAATCGAAGCGCCCCAAAAGGATCCCTGCAGTAAAAAGCCCTTGTGCACCAGCAAGGGCAATCGACTTATCAGCACAAGGCCAGGCAGTCATCGGCGCAACTGGCCCCAATGGGTGCTCGAAGGAGAACCATCTAGTCAGGGACATCTCTCCGCTTCTTTGATCATTGTCAAACGCGAGCTGCCCGGGACAATTCGTGCTGTGGGTCTCGAACCCATCGTGTCCTTTTGGTCGAAGTGTGCTATGAGAGAAAACAGGCACGATGCAGCCAGTTCAAAGATACTCAACCCAGGGCTTGCATTAGTCTGTCTCGAACGTTGCAAGTGGAATGATGAGAGGAGTCGAGGAGAAGAAGGGGTTCAACCCACGTCAAATCAAAGCCGGCAAACAAAGTTCCGGGGCAGCATTTTGCTTCATCCCCCGGCGGCAAGCGGCCGTGCTTGGCATCGGCAGCCAATCACGCCATGCATCTAACATTATGAGGCGGCGGCTGTGCTGGTGTATGGAGTATGGATCCTGTTACACACTATGAGCCTGCCCTAACAACCAACAGCAGGCGTCAAATTTACGGAGTGCCATATTTCTAGTGGATGCGACTAATCAGTGCAGCAAGGATTGGGTCAATCCAGTTTCCTCAACTTGTGACCTCGGTCGCTGTAAGCAATGCTAGGCCAAAGAGGACTCAATGAATTTACAGGGAGCATCTTGCTTCCTCCAGATTATCTGAGGCTTTCCATCATTCGATTACATAGGTGGATTTCATAAGGCTGGAGTTGTCGCTTTTCCGATCTGGAAAGCCGTGTTGTTCTATCTCCCTGTACAGTCTTCAGTATCTGATCTCTCCCTTCTTAATATCAAACAGGGCTACTTGACCGATCAGTATGAGCGAAACTGCTGTGCATACCCTCCTGACCCATGACAAGCCGAAGTTTTCCAATATTGCAGGCGACTTTCCCCTCGATGACAATGTCATCAAACAGTTTCCTGAGGGTACGAAGGTTCTATGCGCCAACAAGTTTGGACAATCAAAATGGACACTTACAGCACGTCTAGACGTTGAAGACGTCAATGGAATCCCGGCCTCCTACTTCCTGAAATGCGCTGCCGAAGATGCCGGCCGCGTCATGATGGAAGGGGAATTCAACGGCATGTCGGAACTCCACAAGACAATGCCTGAGCTCGTCCCAGAACCATATGGCTGGGGAAAGTTCTCAGTCACCGCTCCAGAAACGTATTTCTTCTTATCAAAGTTTATCGATATGTCTGACCGTGCACCGGAGCCCAATCAGCTGTGCTCCAAACTCGCAAAACTGCATAGAATTAGTGACTCTCCAACCGGCAAGTTTGGCTTTCATATCACAACATGCCAGGGTCGAAGACCACAGGCCGTGGCATGGGAGAGCAACTGGACGATCTATTTCGGAAACCTTCTCCGCCATGTCATCGCCATGGATGATGTAGAGAATGGACCTTGGGCTGCCTTAACGAAGCTTGAGGATCGGATCCTGTCACACGTGGTGCCATACCTCCTTGATAATCTCACCAAGGATGGCCGAGTCCTCAAACCATGCTTGATTCACGGGGATCTTTGGGAAGGCAATACCGGAACATCCTACTCCACAGGAGACATCTACCTCTTTGACGCGGCGGTAATGTATGCACACAATGAGTTCGAAATCGGTGATTGGCGGTGCGACTACAATAAGATTCACAACAAGAGCTACACAAGAGCATATCTCCGCCACTACGGGCCCAGTGAACCGAGAGAAGAATGGGATGATCGGAATCGCTTATACTGTATATACTATAATGTTTTGTACTCAGTAAATCACCTGAGTCAGGGGAAGGCTGTGAGGCAAAGGTAAGTGTGTGCTGTTTGTGAATATGCACCTTGCTCGCAAACCTCTGGTCTACGCGGGTATAAGATGGAGCCTTATTGGCACAAGCTGACTTGTACCATAGAGCCTTCGACGACATGTATTATCTAATTGATAAGTTTGCCCCATTTCCCGCAGGCGAAGGTCCTCCGCGGATTGTTGAGTCAGAAAGGGCAGAACTACCTGAAGGCGGGGACCATACCAAAACTTGATATTGTGCAAGGATGTTCACGTTACCGCTCACACTTCTGCACTTCCTTCTGTTCATCTTTACTTTCCTCACGAGTTTTTCTAACAGTCGAATCTCCGTCGCATCCTTCCAAGTGGTCACGAACCTTGCCCTCATCTCTGGTGATATTGATCGCTATCTTAAGTTGAGCAGTTTCTGAGAGCCAGCACTGGAAAGTCTTGCCACCGACTCTGGCACTGCGGATGACTATTAGGGTTTATCTTTTCCACCCCTTTGGGCAAAAACATGGAACTCCTCATCAGTGATGGTCAAACCTTAATAGCATAGGGGTATTGAAGCAAACGTCGTGAGAGGACGGTAGCCTGCGGATCACGATTGACGGCCCCTTTCTATCCTCAATTATAAATTTACGCCGAAACAGGCCTATAGCTTTGACTTAGAGGTGCTGCTTTCTCGAAATTCATGCTGTCTTCATGGGATAGGGAGTAGATTTCTCAGAGAGTCTTGCACCAACCCCTCTCAACTCTGTCGAACTACTCATGTCTAAGAGAGTTACAGGGTAGCATGATATTAGTCCTGGTAAGGAATTATTTGGGGCCGCTTTTAGTTTCTTGGCATCTGATAGTCCCCAGGTGTCCCTCATCTCAGGAACAGGTCAAGGGATCTACTACGCGGAAATGCGACAGCGGTATGAACATTATTCCTGCGTCTGCATGTTCATGATGATAAACCCTTGATTCTCCCTGTGACGTCCATCAACAACCGCATCCTCGACCTAACCGAACACTTGCACAATTCGCAACCATGGCCTCGGCACTCTTCTTCCTCGACTTGAAGGGCAAGGTAAGCAACCAAGGAGGCAATGTGATGGCTAGTCCAGGAGTACTGATCTTTGCAGACCCTTCTTGCCCGGAACTATCGAGGAGACATTCCCATGTCCGCTGTAGAAAAGTTCCCTATCCTACTCTCAGAAGCCGAAGAAGAATCGTCGGCCGTTCCCCCTTGCTTTTCCGACGAAGGCATCAATGTTCGTGCGAGTCATGTGCTAAACTTTGCCTGAAATCTAACCCTTCTATAGTACCTCTATATTCGGCACAACAACTTGTATCTCCTTGCATTGACAAAGCGAAACACGAATGCCGCAGAAATCCTCCTTTTCCTTCACAAGATCGTCGAAGTCTTTACCGAGTATTTCAAAGAGTTGGAAGAAGAGTCGATACGAGACAACTTCGTCATTATATACGAGCTGCTAGATGAGATGATGGACTTTGGATATCCCCAAACCACCGAATCCAAGATTTTACAAGAGTATATCACGCAGGAGTCACACAAACTCGAAGTTCAAGCTCGTCCACCCATTGCCGTCACAAACGCGGTGTCGTGGCGGAGCGAAGGGATTCGATACCGGAAGAACGAAGTCTTCCTGGACGTCATAGAGTCACTTAATCTGCTAGTGTCTTCGACAGGCAACGTGCTAAGATCAGAAATTCTCGGAGCCATCAAGATGAAATGCTATCTTTCTGGCATGCCGGAACTTCGACTCGGCCTCAACGACAAAGCCATGTTCGAGACTACGGGACGGGCTACTCGAGGGAAAGCAGTGGAGATGGAAGATGTTAAATTCCACCAGTGTGTCAGGCTGTCGCGGTTCGAGAACGACCGAACCATCAGCTTCATTCCACCCGACGGAGAGTTTGAACTCATGAGCTATCGCCTGAACACAGCGGTCAAGCCACTGATATGGGTCGAGGCAGTGGTGGAGTCTCATTCTGGATCCAGGATGGAATATATGCTCAAGGCGAGAGCACAATTCAAGCGAAGGTCAACTGCCAATAATGTCGAAATCACCATACCCGTGCCGGAAGATGCAGACACTCCACGATTCAGAACTAACGTCGGATCCGTGCATTACGCCCCTGAGAAGTCGGCGATCGTGTGGAAAATCAAGCAGTTTGGTGGAAGCAAAGAATTCCTCATGCGCGCAGAGCTTGGCTTACCTAGCGTCAAAGGTGATGATGAGCGTGGTGGAGGTATGACTGGCGGCTTTGGCGGCAGTATGGGCGGTATCTCTGGTGAAGGCAAAGCAAAACGACCCATCAACGTCAAATTCGAGATTCCCTATTTCACGACCAGTGGTATCCAGGTCAGATACCTGAAGATCATAGAGCCAAAGGTTTGTTGGATCCTATTCCAGATTCAATTCAAGTTCGTTCACTGACTCTCCACAGCTGCAATACCCCTCCTTGCCCTGGGTCCGATATATCACACAATCAGGCGATATCGCAGTCAGATTGCCCGATGTACAGAACTAAAAACCTTTACGTGCTCAAGATTGATTTACGAAAAGAAGCCTTCACCCACCCTTACCTCGAATGAGTATCTGCCTCAATCACTGTGTAGCTTTTTTTTGAGTACCACACAGCGACAGCAACAATTGGCGAAACAAATTAGGTTCACCTAGACCAGACCGAGCGAAGCTCTGAAGGGATTGCTTAAAAAGACTGTTTGGAGTGGTACCCGTTCCTCAGGTCGAAGATGAGCTTGCAGAGGCCCAGGCGTCTTCACGTCACCGCAACTAAGACAGGGCAAAGGGCTACCATCTCTCGAGACTTGGACGCCTCGAGCCATTCCCAGGCCCCCATATCAAGCTAGAACATTGCAGGAAGAGTCAGAAGGGTGAATGATGCAAATGAACCTATACTTGACCATGTCGGCACTTTGAGAACAAGGAGAGGTACAATTTATATACCCAAATGCAGCCTCAGTCGTCCATATCTACGCAAGCTCTTCTCGCTACCTATCAAATGACATGTTCTACGTGTATTTTCACGGCCGTCGAGGCCATTGAGTGTCATGACGGCACAACCGCCGACGAAATTCACAATGGCACCATCCCTGCATATTAGATGGTCTGACCACATGGGGCATGCAAGATTTGATCTGCAATTAATGTGCGGCCTGGGGACTCTGAGAGTTCGAATATGCAGGTTCCCCGAGAGAAACGTCAGCGGAAGCAAGGTATCATGACAGGGCGCGATGTTGTTTCCCTGCGCTCCTCCCACTTAAGTCTGAAATCCAGTAACTTGAATACTAACATGTTTGTTTCACCAAGGAGGTTCGGCCTGGCCTTGCATTGGCCAGTCGCCTCTCAGTCGAAGCCTGGTTTACGCAGCGCCGTCCCAACGGAAACTTAGACAAAGCTCCAAACAGAGCCATGGTGTGGTTAAGGCCTTGCCAGCTATATCAGAAGCTTGATCGTCGTTAAGTATACTTGGAGAACAAGGCTTTGCTCCGAAGCGAAACTACTCGATTTCACGATTTTCAGTTGCATGTTCTCCTACCATACTCGTTACCTTAGGCATACAGGTGTTTGATTAGAGGCTGAGAGAATGGGAATATCACCTTTGACGACCAAGTACTAGCTGAGCAAGCTTCCCTCAAATTCAGCCAAGTCAAATCACCTGAAGGCGACACGCGGCAGGTGCAGACCATCTATCTCCAGCATGTTTTGACCCTTGTAAAGGACTCGGCAGGACATTGAATTTGCCAGAGTGACACCAAATGAGCGGTACTTCTCGAAATCCGGAACAATCCTCCGCGACTTACCAGCCACTTGGTTGGCTCGAAGGGAAGTTCAAAGCCCTGTTATTCTTCCAGGCTGGTTTGGTTCAGTTATCACGATATGCGTCTGCGATCGGCGACTTTGTTGAGAGCGGTAGATTTGATCTGCGAGCACAACCAGTGGTTATTTCGGCGACTTGGCTTGACCAACCTTATGCTTCATTTCTCTGCTCCGTCTCTTTCTCTTCAGTCCTTTGGGTGGCTTGATTGCTGCTTGCCCACGGAAAAGAACGGATGAAGCTCGACGTTGATGTTACAATAGTGCAGATCCTGACCGCCAGCTCGCTTTGCAAAGTTGGACATCCAATTCTTCCGCATGTTGAAGGCTGATAATTCCTTCTCCATTTTTTTTAGCCGTGGCGACATTGAAACTTTGAAGCCGGCTGAAGTGGTGTATGTGTGCATATCGGTCGTAGCCCGACGGGACATAATCATTTGATCCCCCGTCAACCGAGCGCTCAGACCCCCTCCGACTGCGTTTATTCAGACCAACGGATCGTGATCCAGATCGGAGACTCACCGTTAGGCCTGGCGCCAGAGTAAATGAAAAGCGCTAAGCGAGTTGTTGCATAGAGTGGAAGCTGATGGTCTTGCGCATTTTCGCCACACCAGCGAACACTCTGTTGAGGAGCGGGTGTTGGTTCTCAAACCAGATACGGAGGCAGTCCGCCAAACCAATGTCGCAAGAGGCCCACCACGAACGATCGCTGATCAATCAACCCCTACAGGAAGTTGAGTCCCGCCTCGTCAGCCAAAGCAGGGTGAGGAAATAATTTTGAGGATTAAACCGAAGCTCGATAACGGTTATTACTTTCAGTGTTCAAGCACGGCACCATGCGAGACTTGTCTCTGACTCGACACGAAGTGTGCCATTAATGAAACCCTGGACGGGAAGAGGAAGGTTGCATTGAGATCGCAGACTTGAAGAAATCTCCTATTACAGGTGAATCTTGGAGGGTTTGTTAATTTGCCTCCGAAACTGTCGCGGACGGGCCATGGTTGCTATTCTCTAATCACTCCTCGATGATGCCTCAACGTCATCATTGGCGGCTGTAATCTGTTTTGCTTCAGCGAAAACAGATCTCGAGCTCACCAACCGCCTCGAGGCCTTCATGCGTATGTTTAACTCTCGGTTGCCACTTCACGACTGGGACATCAAGGAAGGTTCCCGTATCATTCCCTTCACACTAAGCCGTACTTTACGTCCATGTAGACTTTGGGAGTAGCGCCCGCTCCTAGTAACTTGGTATGAATGCCTCTTGGTTCTGCACTTCTATAACATTCCCATCTGGGTCCGCTGTATACAAGGTCGGTGTGTTGATCGGTATCAAAGATTCCGTGATCAGATCGATCTCTTCCGGACTAAGAAAGTCTCCAGCCTGATCAAAGCCCGTCCCGAGGGAGAACCAGCCGTTCAGCACGAAAACTTCGCCGGGGGCTTTCAGAATATTCGCGCCCATGGCCTTGAGCCTTTCATGCGTCACCGTCGAGTTGGGCACCACCATTCCAATATGAGATAAAGTATTAGGGACTCTGAGCCCGGACGGCAAGTCCCAGTTCGGGTATTTTAATTCGATGAGCTCGATGAGGCCTTCTCCGTTGTTTTTTTCGCGATTCATCTCTTCACTTGTCTGATAGCCGCTTCCGTTGCGACCACCATGCGCGTGACCAATGTAGGCAATAGCGAAGTTCTCGGACACGTGGAGATTGAAGAGCAGTCGGAAACCGAACGCTTCGCGATACCAGTTGATACTCTCGGTCATGTCGCGCACATTGATACTGATATGATTCATGAAATATGCTACTGTTGTAGGGTCGGAAGGTGCTTCGTCTCCAGGTTCAGCCCAGGGGTATTCTACCTCTTCTCCTTCGGCGCGCTTGGCATATTCGTGAGGAGTTGCACATGCCCAGGCTTGGGCCAGGCATTGCAATGTGACGAGTAGTGTTAAGAAGGTGAAATTCTTGTGTGGCATTTTGCTTTTGTGGCGGAATTGTTCTTGATGATTTGTTCGAATAATGAAAAGGAATTCAATAGTTTATTAATAGTTTATCGAGGTCGTATTGGCCCTCATTCACTGCTGCCGTCGTTTCCATATTCCTATAGCTATTATTTCACTAATGCCGTGTCTCAACTTCTGTGGAGCCTGTAAGCGGGTATAGGAGCTCAGCCTCATCGGTTGTATGAGGCCTCGTGCGCTTATAACAGTTATAGGCGCTCCCCCAACCCTATCCAAGAGAGCTCGATGTTACACAGGATGAATTAACATCCTGGTCGAACAGAGTGTAGGTGCAGACGGCGGAATAGGTCGAGACGATCTCACTATGTGACATCATCTTTATCACGGTTCCGCCGCTCGGAAGACGGATTCCACAAACCACCCGAGGTTGTGTTCGACGGTTTGTATCATTCTGCCCAATGAATCGGGCCTCTTTCCTCAACTATGACATACTAGGCGTGCCACAGTGTCAGCAAGATCTAGCTTCTAGAAGAAGGGATCGTGTACATCGGTCCCGAGTCTGAAAATTTGTGGCTGGGTATAAGGTGAATAGTGGAAATCCTAGCGGAGCGGGATTTGGGTATGTAGTCGAGTATACATTTTTAGTGACACTAAGTGCTTTTTACTAAGTAGAGAGGAGCATGGGGCATATCTCTCGGGACCGCTATGACCAATGATGCAGCTCGTGACCTTGAAGACGGAAAATGTCTTGCATGTTACGGCTGAAGATGGCCTTCCAGAGCCTAGGCGAGTAATTGACCGAAACTCAAGCATATAAATATCCTAAAGATACGTACTTATTGATTCGCCATGGAATCATCTAAGTAACCCTTCTTTCCGAAATTTCCACTTTCAGGTTTTGCATCCCTCCAACATGGTCGCACTATCAGGCCTTGTAATTTCCTCTTTTGCTTTGATAGCCCAGCGGCTTTCTCCAGCATCTGCACAACTGCTCCCTCCTGGCATGACAGTGGGTTCAGACGGGCCGGCAGATGAGGCAACTAGAGGTTACTGGGTGAATCATGTCGGCTTCAATGTTCGAAACCTCACCGAGAGCAAGAACTTCTACGGCAACGTTCTTGGCCTTCGTGAAATCTTCACGATCCAGTATACACCGAATTTCAGCATGACCTATCTGGGGTACCCGCAGGGCGGCCGGAATGGGTCCGGCTTTCAGTCTGGAGAGGAGATGCTGAGAGACAAGAATCAAATGGGCGGCCTAGTCAAACTGTTTTATTTCGCAGTCCCAGACAGGTTACCGGTCGCCTCCACAGAACGGACGAGCACATTCTCAAACATCGGCCTGATCGTGCCGGATATCCAAGCAACGCAGGATCGTCTGGAGAAACATGGTGCTAAGATAGTGAAGCGCCTTGGAGAAACAACGATCCCGCTCGATGGACCTATCGCCACCGCAATGAACGTTGGTCCAGCGTCGACGTCTAATATGACTGAAGGAGAAGCGCTAATTGAGGGCCTCCAAACCACTTCCTTCGAAAGAGTCCTGTTTGCGGAGGATCCAGATGGAAACTTGATAGAAATTTTGGCGCAGAATGGATTTTAGAGGAAATAAGTAGATTGGAAGAGCTATTTGCGCAACTGAAGAGCGATTGTTACCTATTCTCCTCATCGAAGCAACTGGCCACTCGAGAAACTAAAGCGAAGCTGCCTTATACATGTTGAAGGATGTACTGGCATGATTTTAGAAATTCGATTCTTGGAAAGGGAAACAATAACCTGCCCCCAAGGAAAAAGAATCCTTTTGGGATGTACGAGTGTGAAGATACCTGTGTAGTTCATACGCGAGATCGGGAGGTCATAACAACGCGCCAAGGCCCTAGTCCCTACTGAGTAGGTATGACGATGAATGGTAATTAATTAATATCAGCAATTTTAGATTCACTTTTGTCGGTAACATTCGTTTCCCACAGCACAGATATTTGATCCTAGAGACTGCGTCCCCCCGTAGACTTTCTTAGAATTACTGTCCTTAATCTAAGCCGAGAGAAATCGGGGCTAGTTGAAAATGCCTAACAACGCCCCACTCCCAACACCGACGCCAGAAGAGCTCGACGACCTGATTTACTTCTCCCGCGTCGGGGATCTCGAGTCGCTAAAAGCGTCTATCACGGAGCTCTGCTCGACACATCTCTGCGCACCGTCGGTGATTGTGGCGACGGCGATTGACATCGATGATGAGGGGCTTGGCTCCCAGTCCTCCCTTCTGCACTACCCGGCGGCGAATGGAAACCTCGAGATCGTCACGTACCTGCTGAGCCTGCTGGCGCCCTCGGAGTCCCTACACGGAAGCCCGAGTGGAACGACGGCTGATAAGAGCGCGCCGCAGCTGGTCAACCATCGTAATGTCAGTGGGAATACACCGTTGCATTGGGCTGGCGTCAACGGCCATCTGGAGGTGGTTAAGAAGCTGGTCCTGGCTGGTGCGGACCCGACTATCGTGAATGCTGCGGGCAGGGATGCCGTCGTCGAGAGCGAAGCTAGTGCTAAGGAGGGCGCTGCTGAATGTGCTGTGTGGCTGTTGAAGAACTGTGAGGACCTCGAAAAAGGTGTCGCTGGTGGGGATGGAGAACAAGAGCAAGAAGCAGAAGTGGGAGAAGGCCCAGACAAGGACGAGGGCACGGGAGCAGCAGATGATGTTTCTGATGCTGCTGCTGCTCGGAATGGTTCAAAACGAGGCTCAGAACAGACGTGATTTGTATCATGCGACAACTCTCGTTACACGATCTTTGGCCGAGATCGAATACTCCCCGACGTGAAATATGGAATCCACATCCAAGACGACCTGTCACCATATTCTATGCTGGAGCCTTTCCTCAACATATCTCACAAACATTCCTCTTGGCCACAGCCGCAATTTCAATAGCAAATGGCTGGTCCGATACTACGAGGCACGCTCTCCTAAAGGGAGACAATAACAGCCCTCGCCCTCTTTGCGAAGACAGGATGTCGTTGGGCATGTCTCTCCAGTCTCGGTATCGACAACACAATGCCGTTTGATACATACGCCGACCTCGCGCTATCCGCCCGCGCCACAAAACGTCAGCTTCGACCTGAGAGTAGGGAAGACGGAGATTCCAAAACGCGCAGGCACCTGTGTGATGATGGTTGATTACCTACCTTGCTCAACCGCTTGCCATCTCGGTTGGCGTGTGCATAGACGTCCACGGTGGTTGTCTGTAGCGGCAGCGGATTGCTCAGTGTCGTCTGCAGTGTGAGTGCCAATGCGGCCAGGACAGCGACGGGGTGCATGATGTTTGAGGGTGGGCGTCGATGATAGAAATGTACACAAGCACCTCGGCAGTCGGCGAGTGGAAGGAAAACCTGAAATGCCTTGATGAGAGCCAAAGACTTGGACGTAGTCCTTCACGCCAGCACAATACGCAGGAGTCTCTTCTGATATGACTACTTGCTTGCCTTTGCAGCAGCTTTACGACTATTTATATCTCACCTTTGGACTCTTGCTGATAACCACCAAGCCACGAGGATCGATCTCTGAGCTCCATCCGACTGTTCACCCATACGTGAGCAGCAGCTTGTCCACTATCGTCCGGAAGGCACACACGCCAACTGGTTCCTTCGTTCCCTTCAATCCTCCACGTATTACCTCAGAAGCCTGTTCTAATCTCAGCCGAAAGAGCAAAAACATTCCATTTGTCATTTAGCGAGCCTACGGCATCCTCGCTCGCGCTCTGGCTGGCAGACCTCGTCACCCCGTGTTCGTTCACTGCGTTACAATCAACTTCAAGTTTTACCCATTCATCTGACCGTCCACACAACACCGTGCTGCACTGTGTTTTTGTCGGAAGGTCAGACATCGCGAACTGACCACGCTCCTGGTGCGAAACTTGCCTCCTAGTATTTTAGGAAAGTCGAGTGTTGCCGCTGGCCCGAAACGGCACCCAAGCACTCTAGGGAGTGTTCTTCTCTGTGTGAGATGTACGTGTATGTATGATTTGGAAACCACACGGTTATATCTCATAAGTCAAGTGGCCCCCATGTCATAGCATGCCTGTGTAGGATAAGCAGGCTCCAAGATAGAAATGTGAGTCGATCCTTGGCCACGCTTGGCGCCTTCCTACGAGGTATCTGCTACCTATGTACCCTCGGCATGTACTGTAGTTAGCATGGTGGAAAAGTTGTTGATGACGCCCCACACAAACCGCCTGGGATTGGCCGTTCAAGATGCTTTCCATGATCCAGGCTCTACGCCACTCCACACGACTTCGTGTTTCTGCATGTCCCCGTGTTTCTTCCTCAGAATGGACGCTGAGGCAAACTAGGACTCAGCTGAGGTGAGCCTCCGCGACAGGGGCCGAGGCCCCCTTGCGAAAGCAGGGCATGCATGCAAGCAATCAGCTATCACTCGACACTCCGTACTCCTCTGGGAACTCGAAAACGAAGGGCAAAGCTTCGCTTGTGCTACGCCAACGGGGCCGTCCGCGGGAGATGTTCCGCTAGCTAGCATTTTTACCTGGAACCTCGTACTTTCTACTTAGTTAGATGCGGACAGAACCCAGCATGGGCGATGGGCGATTGCGTCGCGTTACTGGCTGGATACGAGGTACTATGTGCTTTAATATTCCCCTTTCAACTGTGAGACACCTACGTCTGAGCACTGGTTAGGGTCGTCAGGCTCCTCGTTCGCTGCCGTGAGGGTTGTTGGCTGGACTCAGTCCACTTGTGATGTATGCAATGAAGTCCGATGCAAGATGGATGAACAGAAAATGCAATTGTGGACGATCGGCTCTAGGTGTGCTTCGATTCGCGTCGTGCCAATGGACGAAGCAGGCTTGGGCCGGACGTTCGTGGTGGAATCCTTCTTGTGCTTCCCTGTGCCAGCGACCTCCCTTGTAGCTTCAAATATGAAACATAGTATAACATGCGCGTGAGTTGAGCGGCCCGCTGTCACCTGACACCTCTTACCAGGCATCTCTCCTCCATAATCTAACCTTGAATTCGTTCTTCGGATTGTAAGCGCCGGCACCAAGTTTCCGACCGGGGTGCACCCATTTACCGCCATTACTGAGCGGGACCATGTCCCACTGCATAATGATTGCGGCAGCAAAGACAATCACCTCTCTCTCCGCGAAGGTCTTGCCCTTACACATCTGTTTCCCACCTCCCCAAACCTTCATTGTGCCATACTCTACCCTCACATCTGCGTTGGAATCGTCTGAAGATGTGACAGGGAGCGTCTTCTCGCTCGTGGTGTCATTCGCTG
This sequence comes from Exophiala aquamarina CBS 119918, assembly GCF_000709125.1. Lineage (NCBI taxonomy): Eukaryota > Fungi > Ascomycota > Eurotiomycetes > Chaetothyriales > Herpotrichiellaceae > Exophiala > Exophiala aquamarina. The sequence continues at coordinate 1,142,337 of NW_013550579.1, forward strand.
CTGGCTGGTCTGGTTTCGACCAGAATCGTCTCGGATCGAAGCGTTTCGGGTCACGGAAATATCGCTGGTCGTTCTGGTGAATTCCATGTGGGATGCAGATCAACTCTCCCTTAGGTAGGAAATAGCTTTCTGGTGCCTTCTTTCCTAATAGCTTTGCGTCCTCTTCGGATTCAGTGACGATAAAATCCTCACCGATCATCTTGAAGCTGGAACTTGCCGCCTCAAGTCGTAGGCTCTCAAAGAAGGCGCCTTTGAGTAGTGGACATTTATGCCACAGAGAATCTAGGTCGATGTCAAGTTGCGGCGCATCTTTGACTGGGAGCCCGTTGTCGGGGGGTTGAACGAATCTGACATATGGTGCAATCTCGGTGCGTATTTCTGATAGGAGCGTTCGGTCAGAATAGACATAGAATATGAGCCAGAAAATTATTTGATTTGCATTGGCGTTCATGGCCTGGAAGAGGGATCAGCGATGAATACTGGCAAGGAATTAAAGTTTCAATCTGAAGCAAACCGTACTGGCTTGCTCGCACTGATGGCGATGCCACTCTCCTCAGATTGAGATGGACAACTCACCCACAATATAGCAGCATTTCCTGTGGCGAAACCTCGAGGTGGAGTGCCAGCTTTCCTGAATGCCTTCAGACGATCAACAATGACATCGGACACATCGGACAAATCCGAGTATTGAGTACCAGGATCTTCGCCGTCGAGATGTTTTAACAGCGCGATGTGGTGTTCTTCGACAGCATGCACCACTCGCTCGCGTGCCTTGTATGGTCCGGCCATCCCCGGCCACCAACTGGGTGCTCCTGTAACGAAGATATTGAATTTCGCGTCCATTTCCCACAAGTCAGAGAGAATGGTAGGATTATTCTCAAGAAAGTTGTGGCCAAAAAGGACTAGGGTTGCGATATCACCCACAAAGTCTCTTAGCAGAAGGTGTAAGCTAGCTTCAGCAATGAATGGCTTTGAGCCACTGCTGTCACTACCAGAGATGATTTCGACTTTTCCCGCACGTTCCCAGATGGATTGATCAACGTAGCTTCTAGAACCAGAAACTAAGTTCCAAGTTCTCTCTTGAATGTTTTTGACCGTTCCTTTAATTGCATGCGAGACAAAACTTTCCCTCAGCATTGTGTAGAGCACTGCGTGGATTTCTCCCCACAGCAGGGCAGGATCCATTGCTCTCATTGTTCCCTGATCATCCCAAACAGTTCTCATGACATGAAAGATAAAGGAGTCCATGTTGACGGGAGCATGTCTGTCAAAGAGAATTTGTCGGGCTAGACTGGGAGAGGTGACAATGTTGTTCTTGACACCACCCATGAGAATGCCGAAGGCGGAGGCTTCGGGACCAAGGGGTCTGGCCAGCCTCTCGAGGTACTCCGTAGCTCCTAGAGCGAAAGGGACAGCATGACCGAGCCAGGGAATCCAGTAGGAGAGCAATGGGACAGGCCTGGTGTTGTTCGAGGAGGATTGATTCCTTCCAACGGTGGCTCGATATCTCAAGGCTGTGATTACCCGTGTGGCGATGCACACAGTGGCAAATGCAGTAATAGCAGCAATGAATGGGTGGCCCATTGCAGTGGTAATTAGCTCTTGTAGTAGAGAGTTTTCTCTCTGTCCCCGTGGGAGTGACATGGTGGCGGTGAGCTCTGGTCAGCTTGCAGTAAGGCTGGACGCGATCCAAATAAATGATGAAAGACGAGAAGTCTTGCTTTTATGCCTGCTATCAGTAAGTATTTACGAGGTGGTACTATCTAGCCAGAAAACAAACCGATGCGCTATGTGGACAGGGCTTCCTCGTACGAATTTCTGCCGGATATGGTCCTGGTGGTTTGTTGAACTCGCACCTTGTACTCCGTACATGAAGGGTAAGTTGTCGGAGGTCGGCGTGCCGAGCTGACACCCTATGTCAGGGTCCACACGTAATTACGAGAAAAGGCGCTTCCTTATTCGCACAGGTTGATTTGGTGTTGGAATAAGATCCTGGCTATCAATCCATAACGTCGTTATTGCGGGCAGATCCCTCTCGCTTTCGCTTTCGCAAGCTTGCAGCCCTGTTGAAGGATGAGCCACCGACCTAGCGTGTTTGCCTTTTCTGGAGTCTAACGGGGTAGCCGGCTAGTGTCAATCAAGAGATCAGCAATCACTAGACACTGTAAAGAGTGTGATTCGGCCAGGATCCGAGCGGGATTAGGAGTACTTGCACACATGATCCCTCGGGATTTTATGCTCTGCGCTTGAAGCACCCAGGTGAGGGTTACGAATAAAGGTTTGGCATTCAGGAGGTACTTCGGAGTACTCACTCGATCAGAGTAGAAGCGGGAATTAATTATGCTAGATGCCGGATATAAAGCGGCCCGGTTCATGGCTCAGGTATCAGTCATGTAGCGAAAAAGTCTGAACAATTACTTGAGCAAAGCAGAGAACCATCGAAAGGGACAAATCCTTTGAGGGATCTCTTACAGGCTAATTTTCGGCCGCAGTCGAAGTAACCTGGGCACCGCTCTCAGCTCCCTTACGAGTTCAAACACATGGCTGGAAGGGATGGTTCTCCCTGTACTGATAAAGCCCCTGATACATGGAGCAAGAGATCGTTATTCGAGTAGTCATGATGAGCACCTAGGTAGAGAGACACAGTGCCTTTCTATTCAAAAGCACTGACATTTCGATGTCACGCTTGCTTTCATCAATTGAGTGGTCATAATTGTTCGTCAGTCATCCTCATCATCATCACTGTCTATAATGCGTCTCCTTCGGGAGCCCCTTGCCAGAGGAACCGCTGTTGCACCATCTGTCTTCATTCGAATACTCTTGCCCAAGATGTATTCCAGTTCGGGCATGTCATCTCCATCTCCGAACCCAAGGCTGCCCTGAGAAGCTTCGAAAAGCTCCGTAAGATCTAGGGTAGGCTTGTTAAGGACATCACCGTGTCCACTCAAGGGGTTGCCTCCTCGAAACTCTTCGCCGGTGCCACTACTCTTGCCAGTAGACTGCACTGGAGGAGACCCAACCGAGTCACAAGACAGCGTACTGGGCGAACGTCTAGTCCTGGTCTTGGACTCTGGAAACGTGCCTGGGTCGACATATTCACTTAGAGACGAGTCGAATTCTGTGTATCTTGATGGTCTAGTCCAATCCTGATGTGGGTTTCGCATTGCTCCGTAAGCCCTGACCAGATGATTCGTCATCCGCGAGTGCTTGATCAAATCGAATGGGCCTAATACCTGCTGCTGCTCTGGAAAGGCATCAAGCCGAACAGCCTGAATAAATTGGTCCTCCTTTCCGGCCACACGAATGTAGTTTGACTCCAGCTGTCCCTCTTGGTCCCCATTTAAAAGCACCTCCTTCACTGATGGGAGCAAGGCAATGTCGAGATCGATCTTGCATTCACTGAGGGGGTTGCGCGTTTTCAAACCTTTCCCCTGCTTTTTGCCAGCTCCAACAAAGGCAAATCCGGTTTCGACCCCGTCTGGCATACGGAACTTCTTCTTCGGCTTCTTTAAATTGTTGCTTTTCTTCCTGCGCGGCTCGATGGTCCCTGCCTGAGAATTTTCAATTGGAATCTCAACCACTCTTTTGTCCACCACGGGCACAATGTCTCGAGGCACAATCCGTGGTGAAAGATCGTCATGGAATTTAAAGTCGCGACCGCTCTCGATTTTCGCCTGCATCTTTTGGTAGTTGTCCTTCGCCTTCATGTAATCACTCTCTTCCTTTCCACGCATCAACAGTAGGACAATATTTCCAGCTCTCTTGCGACCTGTCCGGCCCATGCGCTGTAACATTCGAATTGGGGATTTCGAACAATCATAGCAAACAATTAAGTCCACCTCCCCAATATCGAGGCCCTCTTCTCCTATCGATGTCGCAACAATCGTGTTGAATGTTCCGTCTTTAAACTTTTTGATAACATCCAGCTGGGTTTTTTGGTCCATCCCTTCGGAGCCTTTCGTACCGGACTGCCCAACGAAAACACGAGGCCTAATCATTGGACCATGCCGCTTGAGCACTCTCACAATCTCTTCGGCGCTGTCTCTATAGTGAGCGAAAACCATGATCCGAGTGTTTGATGTCTTCGAGCCTGCCTGCCCTTCTCCAGCGTCCATAAAATGGTTCAGGATGACTGTCTTCAAGTATGACAACTTAGGGTGGCCAATAAAGTCAGGGTTGTTGACCCAACTTCTCAGGCGATTCATGAGTTTCTTGAAGTTCTCATCTTCTACGATCTGTTTGGCGTATTTGCCTCCACTGCTGGCGCTATCTGCAAAAGCTTTCATTTTACGATAGAAGGGACCAATGCCATGGTATTTGAGCAGCTCTAAATTGTGGGCCAGAGTCATCATCACCGTGGCTACGGCCCTGACCATACCCTTGATTGCAAAGCTTGCATTCCTACCAGCCTCTGATTTGGCCCATTTGTCACATGAGGTTTTGAGACCAAAAAGGGTGATAGACTCGGGGTTTTTTGTCCAATACACATTTTGCGAGCACAGCTTGGCCAAGAGTGGCCTTGTAGCAGCACAAAATAGTTCCAGGCACATCGTGACCTCGTCTGAATTGTCGAAGATCTGAGTTTCAACGTTTCTGGTATGGACAAAATCCCGGATGTCCATAGAGTCTTCGGTCCTGATTTCGACTCTAGCGATGCCAAGACCATCTATCACCGCCTGCACCGACTCTACAGTCGATCCAGGTGTGGCAGTCAACGCGAGAACCCGAAAGCTCGAGTTATAACGTCTCAAGAACCTGATAACTTCAACGTAGGCGTAATTTCCGGTGGCCTTGTGGGCTTCATCAACCACAACCAGCACAATCTTCTTTGGGTCGCACATGCCGTTCTTCAGGTCATTGATCAAGGTTTGTGGTGTCAAGAAGAATACTCTCTTCTCTTGCCATTCTTCCGCGCGGATTCCTGGCGCGACTTCACCAGTCAGCATAGTGGTCTGTGAGCGTGGGATGCCGGCAATATTAAAACATGCGTCAACTTGTTGGGATACGAGTGGCTTCGTAGGCGCCACAAATATGATCTGAGCGTCTTTAGTCCATCGAAACCAGTTCAACATCACGGTAGCGGCTATGAACGTCTTCCCCAGGCCAGTTGGTAGCGCGATGAGCAGATTGTTGAATAGACCTTTGTGTACGATGTTGTACTGATAGTCTCTGATGCGCCCCAAATTCGTAGGATACACCCATGTGGCCATGGCTTCAGGGTTGAGACGGTGATGGGTGGGCGGTTCATTTCGATTTAAAAGAGGCCAAATGTGGGCTCTTGACTGTGTTTGTGTCATTGCAGGCGCTCTTTGCGTTGTTTGAATTCCATGAAGAGTGGTCTGGCGAAAAGATTGCGATTTCTGAAGGGGAACACAGTTCATGGGTCCAGAGGAATTCGAGAACACAGTTTCGGAACCGAAACTCGTAGTCACGTTCTGAACTGTTTGGCCTGCCGCCGCTGCAGCCTCAAAGGCTTGTAGCAAGACCAGGTCGTCTTCCTCATCCTCAAACTCATCAACGGTACATGAGCTCGGTTCAGGCTGTAGTGGTTTCTTTAAAGGCATGACTTTACCTTTCCCCAGTGAACAGGCCGGAGAAGCGGGTGAGTCGGCTCGGGGCTTCATCCAGCGTGGACCTCTTATTCTTGAAGGTGAAGACCATTGTTGAGTTAACTGGGTGACAAAAGTATTGGTTGTCCGATCTCCGTACTGCGGAACGTGAATGCGATCCTCATATTTTGACCTGTGCGCCTCTGTAGATCCTAGCCGACTCTCTTCTCTTCCATGATCAGGGTTTGAGGGAAGATCATATTCTTCGTCATCTGATTGGAATTGGTTGGTACGCTGGCGTTTTCGAGATCGACGAGGGTTGTCGTCTTGGGAGCTGGGAGGTAGTGATTCATCGTCTAGGCTGATATCTGCGTCGTCGTCAAGGAAGTCCATGTCGATAGAGGGAGCAACGCCAAACTTGTCTCGACTTGGTGTCTAGATGTATTAATGGGAAGTCGGTTGCGCCTGGACAATAGTCAGGTGTTCTTGCACCAGCAGAACGCGGTTGGCGTAGAGACGCGGGTGCGCGTAGTCACGTTGTTCTATGGCGAGTCATAGAGCATGAGGTGCATTTTCATCATCGTGGCTTGGCAGTTTTGGTCGGCAATACCCAGGCGAACCTGGTCCCATGTAGGGCCTGCATGGCACTCCCTAGCAAAGGGATAGTCTTACAGTAGGAGTATGGCGCTTTCAAATTGCTTACACTGCGGTGCTAGGTGCTGTGTTTTCCCCATTCTGCTTCAGGAGCAATTGAAGTCCTATTCGTAACTGCTGCTTGAAGTTCTGACCGATTTACCAATATCTTCGGATACAACAGAAGCAGTATGGAGTACCCCGTCCTGTGAAAGCTTTCCCACCCTGACGCAAGGGAGAGCAGAAGAGGCGACCAAGACGAGAACAATAATGACTGATGCGGCTTTCTCGAATCATGTGGTTGAGCCGCGAGCGCCTAAACCAGTCTCGCGGAGTCCGGCAACCGTAAGCGAAGTTAGCAAACACGAGACAATTTCCGACCACAGCTGAGAACTAAGATGAGCTTTTGCAACACCCCAATTATTTTTCTTGGTACCGATTATTATGACAACACGAATAGCCTTCGGCCAGCTCGGGGAATTACTTTACGCGCCGTCAACTGTCACCCTTTTCTATTCACAGACCATGACATATGATGATGTACCTCGGACCTCGTACCTCATATTGTTGGTAGGAAGTATCAGTCGATGCTGCAAAACCCAACATCAATGTGTGAAACCTGCAGGAGTCGCCACAAACAAACCAGCTGTTGGTCTGCTCTTGTTGGTTATAGTGGACCACGAGATAAGCAAATCAGCTTCAAGTCGGTTCGGGTCATGAAAATCAACCAGACTTTTGCAAGTCCAACCAAGAGGCACGCGAAAATCCGACCAAGAGATTCTAGGACATTGGCCAGGGGAACAAGGCTTAGGGTCTTAGCATGGCCATTCCTATTCGAAGATGCGCATCTAAGCAAGCCACCCTGTAGGCTTCCGAAACACTAACCTTGAGAATCAGGCTTTCTGGGGAGATTGACGGTGGAGATTTTGAGCACAACCATTGACGAAGCTGGTCTCCCATTCCCCGAATACGGGATGTACCATATATCTACTTTTTATTGTCGCGTTCTCTCTTTCGCGCTGGCCCGATCAGTCTCTCAAGCGCATCTGCATCTGGTCTGCTTCTGTGCTGGCATTCTGCCAATTCCGTTCCTTTCTCAATTACTTTCGATTGATCGACTGTCCCTCGTTTTATTCCATTCAACCTCGATACCAATTTTCTCGCCCCGATTCTCTTCGAAGATTTACGTCGCACCCAACAGTTTAAGATCGTTGAATCCCTCGAACAAGATGCGCTTCTTCGGACTTCTCGCCACTTTCGGATTGGTGGCCCTTGTCGCTGCACAGGACGCAAATTCCACCGAGACAGGCACTACAACCGCGCCCGCCGCAACCAACTCTTTGGATCCTCAGATCAGATGCCTCCAGAAGTGTAAGTCGAAGATCAACATACGACGCTAAACATGCGCTGAGTCATTACTTGAACAGGTGGTTCCGCCGACGTCTGCTGTCAAGCAGCCTGTGTCAACGTTCCCTGCCCCAGCCAGCTTCAGGCGAATGCAACCACTGAATGTGCAGCCCAATGCCCGCAAGGAAATGGCACAGCAGCTGAAACGGAGCAGTATGCTGAGTGCCAGTCTGCCTGCATCAGCTCCTACTTCCTCACAGACACCGCCACTGCAACAGCCGCACCGACAGGAAGTGCAACTGGCACAGCAACCTTTGGAGGCTCCAGTGCAACAACTACTGGCTCTTCGTCAGGTATGTTACATTCACGACTTCGATACTGTGGCTAAGACTAACTGTTGTTAGATAACGATGCCGCGTCAAGCACTTCTGGCTCAGCCGGCGCAGCATCAACCGGTAACGGCGCAGATGCTCTTCACGTTGGTGCCGTCGGCCTGGGCTTTCTCGGCTTGGTTGTTGCTGGATTGGCACTGTAATTGGTGAATTGATCATGATGATTTGAAACAAAGCATTGATTGAAGCGCAAATGCTTTGAAACTTGGAGTTCTGCAAGCAGGGCCATTTTAGCCATTCTTCGCCTCCGAGACTCGCGTCAGGTCTCGAGGCACTTTCACATGGGGAGATGAATATTAATAGCAACCTATGACCTTGTTTGGGTTTGGCGCTCAATACGGAGTATTTCTGGCTATGCGTAGGGCTGGATCAACACTACCTGAAGCAATTAGATATAATGTGAACCCCTGAAGCGTTATGGGTCCAATAGTGTTCGAGAAAGCAATAGAGGAGAGTCTCGTGGCTACACTTTCATAATCCCATCGGTAAATAAAATCAGCTTTACTGACACATCGCAAAATCGACTAATCATTGACTCGAAGGTCAATGCGACACAATTAGTTGTAATTAAGGCGTCATTACGATTAAGAGGATTATCTACAACACCGGTGGTAGACAAGAAAACACATTAACGGAGAAAGTTATAGGAGCAAAACAAGAGCATATCAGCGCGCAAGATTGCGGGCAAGGTCATAACTGCCGAAGATGACGAAGACAGAGAAGACATCGCTAAAGTGCTTCTATTGTGACCAGAGCTTTATATGAATCCAGAAGCCACCAGGCTATAAGTGAGGATGAGACAATCATGGCTCAGCGCCTGGCGCTGACGGATGTTAATAGATCTAGTGGAGCACCACATCTACATGTGGTGGTTCGTGTCCCATATACTGTCGGAGGCGGGATTTTGCCTTCGAAGACAGTAGAATACACCGTCCGAATATCTAGATACTCGTATGCTGGCTGGTCCTAAGCGTGCTTTTCCTTGTTAATGCGACGGCATGTGTGCTCCCCGTCCTACATTCGACGGCTTAAAGTCCTCGGATAATGAATGAATTATCTCTTTCCATCCTTTTGTTCGCCGCGTATAATATTCTCTCTAGTTGCCATCTAATATATCTTCGTGCGAACTACACCCCTTCTCGCCATGCTTGCTAGTCGTCTGATTCTTAACTCCATTTCTCTTTGTAGTAGGGCGACCTTATGCTACAGTAAGATCACACCATGGACTGGCCCTCAATTTCAGTACCCAGCGTGTGGTGTCAAGATGCATCTTTCTGCTCCTCTAAATTTAATACGGAGTCTTTCTTTTAGCCCTGCCTCTTATTCATCAATATCTGACATTACTCCTTATCTTGGAGACCAGGGTCGCCGATTTCGCCCACAGGAACATCCACAACACGGCACGATGCATATTGAATGTGATATAATGGACGCATTTAGTCCCGAGGTGGCAGAAGGTCTGGATCCACAGGCACTGTTGAGGAGGGAGAAGGTGCTAGGGATGGAGCATTTTAGTTACAAGAGAGCATCTACAACATCATTCATTATCGTACCGAATATTAAGTGCTCATTTACGGAGATCTATGTCCTACCCATGTCCCCTGATCGTCGGAGTGGTCCATATTTCGAGGCTTGGGAGTGATTCTGGCAGAATTCCCAGGTCCTGTAGGGCAGGGGATAAGTCTACGATATCGATTGACCTGAACAAAAGGGAAAGAGTGAAAACCTCTATGGCTCAGTTGAGATATAGATGGCCCTATGGTTTGATAGTATAGTGTTGGAGTCAAGATACAACTAGGGCATACTAATACTACTAACACATGACCACCCTAGCAAATATGGATACTAAAATACGGGCCGGACCAGAAGACCTCCTGTCTTGAACCATGAAAAAAGCCACTCTATCAGCATTTGGAATGCTTTGAAATCATGGAAAGGGGCTCCTGGAGATCAAGTTCCCAGGAAATGTCTATATAAAACTAGAACAGAGTCTATAGAGTTGAAGAAGGCAGAGATTTCATATATCGCGGAGCGCATGTCAAAATGGAGTTAATCCACTTCCTCCAATATATCGAGATTAATTGAGCTATACATACATATGGACTACGTTCCATGAAGCCGCGTTATAATCATCTGGGCCTAGTTCTGATCCACATGTTCATATCATGCTGGAACGTGAACCAATAAGTCGTGATGTGCCAGGGTTTGTCAGGGTCGACGAGACCGACATCAAAGTCACGCAGTAGCTGAGCAATGAACTTGTGAATCTCCACCTATTTTGTACATGATCAGTATAGCTCGAGAGGCGTGCAGGCACAATGGTACGACTTACCAGCGCTATATTACGTCCTACGCACATTCTTGGACCACTGCCACCAAATGTCATATTGATTGAATCCATCAATCGGGTTTTTTGCTCGTCCTCGAACCACCTCTCGGCCCTGAAATCGTCCGCATCAGCGCCAAACACCTCCTGATCCCGATTCTGTGCAATGGGACTGACTCCAACCGACGTGCCTACTGGGATATGTTTGTCTTTGACGATCAACCCTTCCGGGGCGTATCTTGGAAGCTGATAGGCGATCGATGGCAGAAGTCTCATTGCCTCTTTACAGACCGCGATCAGGTACGGGATCTTCTGGGTGTCTTGGTACTTGATTGGCATTGTGAGTCCCATCGAGTCATAAAAATGATCAACAGCTTCTTGTAGCTTTTTATAGACGTCCGGCCTCGAACAAATGTAGAACAGGCACGTCCTCATACCGATTGACGTGGTATCAGCTCCTGCTCCACTACAGAAATATTGTTATTTACGACTCTGTTAGTATATTTCGAAGCACATACACAATATTCAGAGCTTCTGTGAGAACATCTGAAAAGGATACTGGCTCGCCTTTATCGTCCTTCATGCGTATAAAGTGAGCGAGCATATCATCTCTGACAATGGAGTTAGGATTTTGCATGCGGTCTCGGACCCGTTGCGAACTCCAGTCCTGAAACTTGTGGAGTGGGTTAGCGCGTCCCAGAAAAGCTAACAGATTCGTCATCAGTTTGTTGTTGACTAAACGAGTCTGCCCTGGAAAATGTCCCATATTGGACATGAGGAAAAACCCGTCAAAGATGTCTTTTCGAACGCCCATGACATCGGTTCCAGTCTCAAGGTGTCCAAGCTTGGATCCATAAGCCAGCTCACCCACGACGTCGAAAGTCAAGGCATTGGTCCAATCTGACATATTGATCGACTTCCCAGCGTCGGCGTGCTGTCGTAGCCGTAGAAACATAAGATCTAAACAACTTTGGATGTAAGGCTCAAACTTGATGATAGCCGACATAGAATAGGCGCCGGAAACGCGTTTGCGCAGAACGGCGTGGACTTTCTTCTGCCGTGTCGAGAAAAGGCTGGGCGAACTGTCCGGAAGGTCCCAAGTCTTGTACCAACTTGTCTTTTCAGCATTGTGGCCGTGGCCGTAGAGCTGCTTTGTGACATGGGCGTCAACGACAGATAGCTCGTTCGGTGCTATACGAACTATGGGTCCGTATTTCCGGTGAAGTTCCAGAATGTCTTCGTGCCAGCTGCCTCTGAGATAGTGCAAGGTGCGCCACCACCCGCTTAGCTTGGCCAGCAGAGGTCCAGGAACATGTTCCAGGGGATGAAAGTAGAGGCGGTAAAAAACGAAACTCAAGCCACAAAAGAGCAAAGCACCTAGGGGGGCTTCCACAACCACCTCGCGAGAAGTTTGCATTTTTTCAAATGGCGCCGCGTTTGCACCAAGGAAGCCAGCAAAAAAAGATGGATAAGGAGCCCGTTGGCATCGATAATAGCCCCATTGAAGCAAGAGGCTCGTTAAAAGTAAGAGGCTACTATGATTTATAATTTCTCGTACGCTCAAAGAACGCGTCGAGGTGTTAGTCCGGAATGGTAAGGCTTCGCAAGATCTCGTGCATCGAACATGAAATGAAGGTGAAGGTGGGGGTGGGGAAGTGAGGAGGAGTCCCTTTTCTGGACAACCGTGCCAATCAACATTCGCGACATACAATCCACAGTCGGACGAGAAAGCAGCAGAGCCGAGAAAACTCATTGGAGGGTCATGCGGAAGTGCCATTAAATGATGACTGAGCGTGCATACAGGCGAATCGTGGGTTCTCTGCATTAGTGCAAATTCCCCCGTGGAGTCAGGAGCCCCGGTCTGGGCTCCCCCACATCAGGACTCGAGGCTTTACAAAGCCTTCTAACTTTAGCCAGCACATTCACGAAACCCTTGTACCTCAAAGCCCCCACTTTCGGCAAGAAAATATGGATGTCACGACGAAGCTGCACTTCCCGGCATCATATAAGCGACAGAGTGGTCATCAAGAGGTCAAGGCCGAGGTCGTTCCACTAAGAGTTGAAAAGACAATTGACCATTTCCTGGACCAACCAAAATACAGCTCCAGTGGCTTTGCTAGGGACAAACAATGAGGCTAGCAGAAGAATAGGTTCTCCTGTCTCTTCGTTGTCTTTTTTCCCATCAATTGTGCGCCAAGGATTTACTGAACGTCTACATTCTGAACAAAACCCATCCCGACAACCAACATCAGCAGCGATGTCTGGCTCCGAAGACTGTGAGGTTCTTCTGGTAGGGGCAGGGCCGGTGGGCCTCCTGACAACTCTCTTTCTGGCCCAATCGGGCGTGAACGCAATTCTTATCGACCGCCTTCCAGACATCGACAATTCGCCACGCGCCATGGGGTATGGCGCTCCTGGGATTGTCGAGCTGGAAAGAGCTGGAGTTGCGGCCGACGCACGCAGAGTGAACATGGAGCCCATTGATTACGACGCTTGGATCAAATGGATCACTATCGACAATAGGCTGATTGCGGAGTTTCAGCCCGAGGACAAACTTCCGGGGTCGTACGATATGGTTCTTTGTGGACAATTCACGTTGGCAAGGATCATCCAAGAACACTTAGGTAGATATAGTTGTGCAAAGGTACGTGATACATTTCCTGATATGGTCTTCGTTAATTTTAGCTCACGTATCCATATCCTAAGATACTGTTCGAGCACACTTTACGCGATTTTAAGGAGGAAGGAGACTCGTTACGAGCAATCTTTGATACGCCGACCGGCGAGAAGGCAATCACAACAAAGTATCTAGTCGGGAGTGATGGCGCCCGATCAACAGTACGCAAGCTCCTCAATATCAGCTATGAAGGCTTCACACTTCCACAATGGCTTGTGGCGTGCAATGTCCGATACCCTTTCAGGGAGCACGGCTTCGGACCTGGTCAATTTATAGTACATCCTGAGCATTTCTGCTTGGTCGCCAAGATTGATCCAACTGGTCTGTTCCGAGTATCCTACAATGAGCGAGAAGACTTGACTAGGGATGAGGTTCTGGCAAACGTCCACTCTAAGTTCGAGGCCATTTTTCCGGGACCTAAGCCCCTCAAGAAAGATTCTTATAAGATCGAAATGGTGAGTCCATATCGGATTCATCAGCGAAGCGCGACAACCTACCGGAAAGGGAGGGCGCTCCTAGCGGGAGACGCAGCTCATGCATGTTCACCATTTGGTGGTGAGTATTGTGCACGTAATCTCCTATTATTAGGCAACGCTGATAAATATTATCCCCTAGGGATGGGATTGACCGGCGGGATATGTGACGCCGGCGGACTCGCCGATTGTCTGATAGGCGTCCTGCGGAAGGGTTGTGACGACTCGCTGCTGGACCGATATGCCGAGATTCGGAGGCAAAAGTACACCGAGATCACCAACCCGGTCAGCTACGGCAATCTCTGCGCGATGAGGGATGTGGATCCGGAAAAGGCAAAAGAGGTCGAACCCTACAAGACACTTAACATATCACGCGAGGCTCGGAGGGAGATAATGAAGAGAGCATACCTTCTTGGGTAAGTTATGATGGTCTAACTGCCTTAGCTCTAACCTCGCTTACTGTATAACTTTACAGGCATGATTTTAGGCAAGATTGGCCAAGCTTCCAGGGTCGCAAAGACGAGAAGAAACAAGCAGCGAGTGGCATTTTGATGGAGTCTATGTCTTAGAGATGAACTAATATCACAAGATTTGCTACCGAAGGGAAAGTTTACTATTACAAGATGTGTCCGCAAATTGTCCATCCGCCCGTATCTCAACCATCATACTGACTGAATGAGTGATCGACCGAAGTCATATTCCTCGGCCGTCTCAGCACAGTAGGCCCTAACTAATTCTGAATGACCCTGTACAGTACCCAGGGTAGAAATTAGAATTGATACAAGTAATAATCGATATAGTCCTTATAACGTCAAGACTAGCAACTCGGTAGTTGATAAGATAGTGATTGAGCAGAAACTTAGATAAAATAAGGCAGAACGATACTACTCAAGCATTCGATTTGCGCGAAAAAGTCGATTTCTGCAGCGGCACTGGCAACTTCTGGCAAGCAGCGGCCAACGAACTGCTTGAAAGGGCCGAAAGTGATGGGCCTAAGAAGTAGAAGCTTAGGCTGACGGACAGCTTCGGTGAAGACGAACGCTTTGACCAGCGGGAGGAGTGGTTTTGGACTTGTGTTCCGAAAAAATCAGTTATACGGGGCACGAGAACTCCCCCGGCTCCAAGATGGACGGTGCAGAAGGACGTTGGCAAAATCGTTGTGCCTATAAGGATTCGGCCAATCGGTTGTCCCAGATGGCCCGGCTATATCACCTGAAGGCTACCGAGACTTAGACTGATCTATGGGGTATCCACGGGGTTTGGACGAGCTAGTGATCCCGGGAGGTCTCCCCGGTCGAATAATGGTCCGTGACTCGCCTATGACCACGCGGGGTGTTCACCCCTTGTCATGTCTCGCGCCTACTTCTGCTTTTTGTATAAAAAATGGCATCGATCGTCCTGTGAAAAAGAACTATTCGGCATCCTTAACTCAGTACAAGTTCTCGAAACTCATGCTAGCCACAACGGAAGAGCTTTCAACCATGGACAAAATGGCCAGCAGCAAGGCAGAGACATTCGAGGACCTCTCTCAGGCCCCAGCAGAAAGCTTTGAAGAGATTGAAGAAGTCCACATACATGCAAAGACGATAATTGCCTCAGTGGTGAGTGGAGTCAGACCTGCAATAGACTGCGACCTATTCTAAGATCTCACTCCTAGGCCATTTGTTTTATGCAATTTGCCCTTGTCTCAGCAACCGTGGGATCTGGTGCCCTTGGGGCAGTTTCTACAGGCCTTTTTGGTGATTCTAGCAAAGGCCCCTGGCTCAACACCATCATTCTCCTCTTCGGTGTTGCGGGTAACCCACTTTTTGGCCAGTCTGTGGACTTATGGGGTAGGAAGTGGATCATTGTTGGAACGAGCTTCATGGGCATTATCGGTTCTATTATAGTTTCCTGTGCACAGAATCTCGCCACCCTGATCGCCGGCTTCTGCGTCATCGGCATCTCATTCACCAGCCAGTTCTGTCTCCTTGCCATCGCTTCGGAAATCCTGCCTCGCAGCCATCGAGGAGTCGGGCAAGTCGCGCTCAGTGCTTCTACAGGCTTCGCGCTTATAAGTGGTGCTCTTGCATGTGGTGCTTTAACCCGCGGAGGCCATGCTGACAATTATCGAATTTTCTTCTACTATGTCGCCGCCCTGTATGTAGTTGCCACACTTGGACTTGCTTTCGGCTACACTCCACCAGCACGAGAGCTTCAGCAGACTCTGACAACACGGCAGAAAGTCCAAAGACTCGACGGAGTTGGTATGTTCCTAGTCTCTATCGGGGCCACGCTGTTCTGTGTTGGACTCCAGTTTTCGAGCACCTCCGGTAGCTGGCAGGATGGCCGAGTCTTAGGCCCATTCGTTGCCGGCGTCACATTGATGACTGTGTTTGGGATATACGAATGGAGGTTCAAGAAAGATGGTATTCTCCATCACGACCTCTTCCGCCATCGCAACTTCGCTCTCTGTGTGATCATCGTCGGACTTGAGGGCCTCTCCTTCTATACAACCAATGTCTTTCTCATTTTGGAAAGCACGATCGTCGAGGGTACCGACATATTCCAGGCCTCGCTCCGCCTCGCCATCCCCTGCTCCGTCGCTTCGGTGGTACTCCTTGGCATTGCCCTTCTGCTCACCAGATTCAGAAGAATTCGAGAGCCACTTGTGTTTGGCTTCGCTCTGTTGACCATCTCGCCTGGGCTTATGTCGACAATCACTTCGAGCTCAGGAGCTGGTGCTTTCATTGGATATCCCACCCTTGGTGTCGTCGGCTTACAATTTGCGCTGGCCAGTGTTGCTGTGGGTGCACAGTTTGCTACACCACCGGACATGATTGCTGTCACCTCGGCAGTCTTCGCTGCGGGCAGAAGTCTTGGAGGGGCGATCGGAATCGCTGTGAATTCCGCTCTTCTTTCCAATGCGTTATCATCAGAGCTGCCGAAAAAGATTGCAGCGGAGGTCCTTCCGCTGGGGTTAGAAGCAGCCTCGCTACCAGCCCTGATATCGGCATTGATGGCGAATGACCAACAAGCTTTAGCAGCTGTCCCTGGAATTAGCCCTACCATCATCTCCGCTGCTGCGCAGGGCATTAAAAGCGGGTACGCTGCTTCCTTCAGACCGGCCTGGATTGCGTCTGCTGCCTTCGCTGCTGCCGGAACCATAAGTAAGTATACTCCACGTCTTTGCAGTACTTCGTTTACCATTCTTAGTTTGCATGTTTGTGACAAATCCTATGAAGGAGTTCACTCCACATATCGACGCTCCGGTTGAGGCAGAGTTGATAGAACTTCAGGAGAAAAAGGAAGCTCTCGAACGACGTCGTCAAAATTGCTGAACCATAGGATGGTACTCGACGGTGGCCATAACAGCGTCCGACCATAGCCATGCTCACTATCCGTAACTCCTTGTTGACGGCTTCCTTGAACATTTCATTGGAACGACCAACTGCGTCACCTTGGCACAACGGTCACGCAGGTTGCTTGTCTGCTTCCTAATATGCGACGGGAGGGTGGTGGCACAAAGTCTGACGTCCACAATTACTTCTTGTATTAGTGATGTTTCCACAGCACCTTAAAGTAAACCGAGGTGAATTACCGAGGTCCGAGATGAATATTAAAGACCAAAGGCTCTAGTCCAGCTCAGAGACTAGCAGAACGCTCTGGTAATGCCTTCGGATGTAGATGATGCATAACTTTGAGTAAGCCGGACCCTTCCATTCTGCATAATTCTGGAGTAGTCAGCAAATCCAATGGCGATGATCGTGAAATCGAGGCCTAGTTATAGAAGCTGTCATGTAAGCCCCTGCAATCCAAAGGTTAATCCACTCAAGCCCTCCTCGAGGTAAGTATCCAAGTCCAAGCAACTACCTCCTCCTATTCGGCCAGCCTACGGCTCCCGATGTGGGGTTGAGGGAAACGCTCACCGTGACAGCCGTGGATTAACTGCCGGAGTCATAAGCAACGTTAAGGTGAAGAATATATATATGCCTTCCCTCCTTCTTCCAGCCAGACCCACGTTCTGTTATGCAACGCCTGCTTAGCCTTTAACCTTTGCTGACCAATTTGCTATTAGCTGAGGTCCAACGTCAACCCGCTCTCTGGGAAGTATGGCTGAGCTGCAACACCCAGAACTCGGTCTTATCCATGGCAAAGCCAACAATGGCGTGATCCAATTTTCTGGCATCAAATACGCTTCGTTGAAGCACAGATTCAGCACTGCCGAGCTGCACAATGGACCTGGACCCTCTGGGGAGACAGATGCCACAAAAATTGGGTTAGGTCTTGCTCATGCCTCGAAAGCACTATGATTGGAAGACTAATGTAACGTCCGTGTCTTTTCCAGAGCTGCCGCAATCGCATTTCCAAAGGGTTGGGAGAAAGAATTCGCACTAGTCCAGCAGAGCGTGCAAGTTCCAGACTTCCCACCACAGTCAGACACCGAATGCCTCAATCTGACCATCACGGTGCCGGAAGCGTCTTTCGAGAAGCCGCTGCCCGTGTTCGTTTTCGTTCACGGCGGTGCCTTTTTCATGGGCTCGGGTACCTGGCCACAATATGACCACGCTGCTCTTGTTCGACGTTCTGTTGAGATCGGCAAACCAATTATAGGAGTCAACATAAAGTGAGTGTTCGATAGCGTCTTCGATCAACTTACTCGAAGCTAATGGACATGAAGCTATCGAACCGGCATCTTTGGCTTTCTTACGTCAGAGGAGCTTCGAGGAGCAGGCATTAAGCCCAACAATGGGCTCCGTGATCAGAGAGTCGCATTTCAGTGGGTGAAGAAATATATCGGAGGATTCAACGGCTCTCCCGAACAGATCTGTGCGATGGGGCAGAGTGCAGGTGGAGGTGAGACTCAGATCACTTGTCCACTGAGCTTTCGTCGACCTGATTAACGAGGTCGGTCTCCCTTGCAGCTAGTGCCACGCTACAACTCCAGTCGGAGGAACCGCTTTTCCACCGCCTAGTCGACCTGTCAGGCACATGCCTCTTTATCAGACCTTCGCCGCCGTCTCTCCACGAGATATTCTATCAGAACTTCTGCGAAGCTCATGGCCTTACCCATTTGTCTGGTAGAGAGAGAATTGCAGCCATCGACAACATCGACAGTCAGCGCCTATTACTCAATACGCCACCATCAGTACCCGCGCTACCTGTACTTGACGGCGACTTACTGAAGTCTGTGTCAACCTTTGAGAATGTCGAGAGCTGGAATAGTCCTGGCGAGCCTCCTCTGGAGGGCCTTAAGTGGTGTAAAGAACTATTCATCGGTGACTGCCAGTTTGACGTAAGCTCTGCTAGTATTTTTGCTGGAAATGCTTACTTGCTGACAACGAGGCAATAGGGCAACATCCTCCAGTTCAGCCTCGGTCACCGCCAGTGTGGAATTGCTAAGGAGATCGAAGAATCGCTACAACGCAATCTCCCTCTTTGTGAAAAGTCTGTCATCGACTCTCTTCTCGAGGCCTACGGTATTTCGAACGCAAAGGATGATCAAGCTGCATATATTGCGGTCTTGGAGTTGGGGAATGATATCACCGCCTACCTACCCGTAGAATCATTTGCTCGAAATTGGCCAGGAACAGCGTACACGTATCACCTCAACGAACCTAATCCTTGGGATGGTCCTTTCAAAGGCTACGCCATACATATCTTTGATGTGGCGCTCCTCTTCAAGAACTATGATCATGCACTCACCCAGCCGGTCAAGGCGGTAGGGCAGGCATTTGGCGATAGTGTCATCAGCTTCATCAGTGGAGAGACACCATGGGATAGCACAGGTCACAGGCCGCTCGCATATGTGTTTGGTGGGCAAGGTGGGAGTAGATTGGTGGAGGACACACCTATTCAGGTGGGTCGAAGAGATGTGCTTTTCCGCTACAAGAACACCATAGGGTTTGATAACCTCAATGAGGCTTTTGTTGCGTTTCTCAACGGCAGATAGGGGTCTCAGAATTACTACAAGCGGCAACTCTGCAAAGGAGACAAGTCAGGTCAGTGGGTGTTTCATCTTCACCATTGAATCTTAAAGAGAGCCGTTCTGTATCTGAAACGACAAATTTGAAGTAGAGACCACCACGGAGCGGTCATGTGCAACCACTGCTCACAAAACCCAAGCATACTGCAATCACGCCAAAGAATTTGGTGGGTTAGATTTGGTCTCCAAGGTGTGGAACCATTGCAAACATCGACTGGAGCTGCATGGGGTCCGTCGCAGAGAGCGTATCGACGTCGAAAAACCGATTGAAATCCCAGAGGCCTGGTACGTCTGACTCGAACTGGCTGAAGACGTCCGTCGCATTCGTATCGCTCCCGAAGGCGTTACTGGATGGCTGCGCATCGAGATCGCCTTCTCCAGAAGCAGACTCAAAGACTGGATAGTGCATACCTTGTCCCTCGACTGGCCTAAGTCTGCGGCCACGTGCCCCTCGATTACCGCGAAGGATCTTCCTAAACATGTGGAAGACCCAACTGCAGACTGGCCAGCTGCCACTCAGCTCTTTCATGGCAAGCATGCACACTCTCAACCGACCCCTTGCCAGGACTTTGGCGGTGGGCCCATTCTTATAGGATTCAACCATGGCAACATGGATGGACATCGCTGCAAAGAGAGCGGGAAATCTGTGCACGACGCGTCAATGAAGCTTTATTTGTCAAAAGAGAGGTTGGGAACGCACAAGCTGGAGGGGCAGAATCGGACTTGGTCGTCCTCGAGAAGCTCTTCGAAGAGGCCAGATATCAATTTCGCTGGCCTCAGAGTAGAAGCGGAGTGTATGCTTGAGGATCTGTCGGGGTTCTTGGTCGTGTCGACGGGTCGTTCGAGGAGAAGTAGTAGGTAGCTGCATATAATAAGGTGGTATTATCAGTCCGATCTGCATTGTTAGGCACAGTTCATTGGATCCTTACTTGTAATAAATGTGCAAAAACTTGACCCAGAACTCGACGTGGTATCCTGCACCGAGTTGCAATTCCGTTTCGAGACTTTGGTACCACTCTCGAAGAGTGGTTCGAGCTTCGGCCAGCTTCCCATCTGCTCCGCGTGGTCTGTGAC
This sequence comes from Exophiala aquamarina CBS 119918, assembly GCF_000709125.1. Taxonomy (NCBI): domain Eukaryota; kingdom Fungi; phylum Ascomycota; class Eurotiomycetes; order Chaetothyriales; family Herpotrichiellaceae; genus Exophiala; species Exophiala aquamarina. The sequence continues at coordinate 1,162,773 of NW_013550579.1, forward strand.
CCTGGCTGATCAGGCCGGCTGGAGCAGACATGGTGAGTAGGAGGGAGGCAAGTGGGCAACGGTAACATACCAATGTTACTGAGCTTGCTCATGTTCAAGAAATATAGTTTCTCCAAGTGTGTTGATCGACCAACAAGCGGTTCGTCCATCTGCAGATCGTTGTCTTCCAGGAAGATAGACACATCCAAGGGCTCCACGTCGCAGTCCTCGGAGTGCAGATGAAGCGGCCTACCAAGCGCTGTAGCCAACTGTGCATCTCGCAGTCTCAGACATGCCCAAATTCTCGTCCACAGCCGCCTCTGATGATCTGGCAAGCCTGAGCACGCTGTACTCCGATGCATACCGCAGCCCTGTGCTAAGGATATGGCCATATTCAGCCAAAAAATTGAATCCTTTTGCTCTGTCGGGCTGTCCCACCAGAATTGGAGCAGGAGCAAAACCTGTATGTTGATGAGCCGATCTGTCTCGAGGGCGGCGTCCCATAGAGCCTTCGTTCGGCGAAAATAGGTGACTTTGGCGTCTATTCGGGACTGGAAACCGGCGCTTTGAACCACAGAGGTAGAACAATGAGTGAAGGCCGTCAAAAACACAGCTTGGAGAAGCATAAGGCTAAGGCTTCTCGAGGAGCCTACAACGGTGAACTCTCCGGTATTGTAGAGGCCGATGAAATGAGACCGATCCAGGAATGGGTAGGACGGTTGGAACACGGAGAAGTAAATCCTTACCAATTCATCTTGGACCGCCTTGGGAGGCAGATGGTCGTTGTTGGACATAGTAAGGGTTCGGGGGGCTTCGTTCTCTGCGACAACTCTTCCTGTTGCAGATTCGCCTACGACGAAGTAGTGCAGTGGGCGTTGAGGGTCCGACAGGCGGCGTTGGCCGACAGTATATGAGAGATTGTGCAGAGGGTTGCCCACATAGAGAACTGTAGATCCCTGCTCTTGTGTTGGGATTGGAGCATCGTCATCTATGAGGTCGGCGTAGATTGCATCGGTCTGAGGTTTGGGGGGTGATGCAGGCTCCAGAGGCGACTGAGGTCCTGAGTCCATGACATCTGAAACAGGCCATTGCGTCAGTTTGGCTCATGGTGAGCACGAAGGGGATCAGTCAGAAGACTCCAGAGCGTGCGGGCTGGAAGTGGACATAATTGAAAATGTCAAAAGCTACCTTTTTCCTGTAAAGGGTCGATAGTTTCTGCAGCATCAGCCAGTGACCCTCGACAGTCTAGGTTCGGGGCGAGAGACTTTGTTCAAGAGCACTGTCAGCAGAGCCTTAGGCCACTGATGTGATCTTACAGGAGTGGCTCGTTGAAATGTCTCAAGGCCCCCATCGTCTGGTGCAGATGGCGACTGGCTCGCGGCCACCGACGTCGTCTTCTTGCGCACATATCTGCAAGTATGAGCTGACCGTCCCCACCGCTTTATGGTGGGATGATGTAGGTGCTGTGACCCCGACATACCTTCCTCTCTTTGACTGGTAGACGGCGCACTCGGCCGCCTCTCCATGCGAGCGACAGCGAGAACATGGAGGGCCACAAACGCTGACATCGCATTTGAGTCTACGCTTGTGGCAGTGGGTACAGGCCGCTGCTGCTCGTCTGCGCACCACTCTGCCAAAGGTAGGCGGATCGGGTCTTCCAGGAACACTCTCTCGGCCATGGTAACCACAATCGGATTGCAGCGAGTGCATATCGGTCATGTCAGTGATGTGTTGTTGCTTCGAGAAGTCTCAATCAATTGAGTCGGCTACTGAGGGAAGGTCGGCTGTATATAGGGGTCGACGGCGCTGCGGGGTAACATGACCAACTACCGAGGCAGGGCGCCAAGCCTTATGGCATCACGTGGTGATTAATTACGGCGGGGCATTGATGGCCAAAAGACGCCAGTTTTCCCTCGGATGCACTTGATCATCACGCGGAGAGTTGAAGAGTGATCGGAGGTTGTTCGCTTGAACCCACAAGGCGCCCATCAACTACTACCTAGAGCTGCTAAACTAAGGACACATCTTCAGTGTCGATCAGGATTTGTTGATCAGAAGCTTGAAACCTATGCTGTTGAGATTCAAGTCGGTTGTCATTCAACTTGGCACGCGACACCACAATTGTCGCATGCCTCCGTACGGGAAACGTAGTCGAGGCTCCGTACAAAAGAGTCCAAGGGCTACCAAGAAAAATGGAACTACCTCTGTGCCCTCAACACAAAAAAATGCTGGGCCCTCTACGATGAGCATTGATCAATTGCCGTTGAGGTTGGGTTCTTATTGGAAGTTGGAGCTATGAAGATGCTTACAGACATTATACCAGTTGCATTGTCAGATTCGCTAAAAGCTTTTCCCGTCGCTGGGAAGCAGACATTTATGGTTGAAAGTCCCGTTAACCTGACCGTTCCCCATGGATGTGCCGAATGTCTCGCAATATCGGTTGAAATCTACCTTCAACGAGAGCACTATCACAACCACTGTCTCTTCGGTATGCGGTCAAGCAATGCAAGGTAGAGCCTGGAAGAAGGAACGAATAGAGTTGGAACGGCTCGAAGCCTTGGAGGGCAGTATGGGATATCCTCACGCAGCACCATACAGGACCACGACAAGCGGGCCCCCAAATGGCGCTCGGAGCCATTCTTTCGTACCACTCCCCTGTGCAGACGCACTCAGGTCAAAGCCGCGACTGAACATTGGCAGGCCATTTAACCCAATCCTGAATGGAGTCTGGCCTTATCGCCGATTCCTTTCTTGCCTCAATTTCACACCGTGACATAGCTCTGGCTTCTCTCGGCATCGCTATATACCGGCTCCAGTCCAGAGAGCTTGGCTGGTTGACGAATTGTTACATAGTCCTTGAAATTGGGGCTCCACAGGCACCAGCGGTAATACCAACCATAGAAGGGCCAATTGAATGTGATGTGTCCTTTGGAGTTCTGCATCAAAGATTAGTAAGGTACGGTTCATAACAGGGAAAAGATCTACTACGGCCCAAACGTACAATGTAGTAGTTGGAACAATTGGGGGAAACAATGGACAGCGGGCCCATGTTCGCCTGAATCCAGTCGTTGAATCTCCTCTGCACACCAGCGTCCACCATGATCGCATACCGCTCATTCGCCCTCTTCCGGTTTTGCTGCTTCAGATGCTTGATCATCTTAACATTATACTGGGCCTGCACTCCGAAGACTGTGCACAAATTTGCCCAGGGGGCCGCTGAGTTTGGTCCAAACATGACGAAGAAATTCGGGAAGTTGGTCGTGCAGACCCCATAGTAGGCTTCAGGCTTTTCGCCCCACATGTCTTGAAGCTTTATACCGTTGACGCCGTATGCTGCAAAGTTGCCGCCCATGTCGCGCATCTCAAAGCCAGTACCCCAGATAAGCACGTCGATCTCGGTCTCCTTGGGAGTCGCATCAGGAGCCGCATTGCTCGTATCGTATGCGCCCGCAGGTTCTCCCTCCAACTTAGTGGCAGGCAAATTGACCACGGGCTGCGAGATGATGCTATTCTCGGTAAAGCGAACCGGTTTATCGGTAATGAGCTCGACATTTGGCTTGCCAAGCGTCGGATAGTAGTCGTCGAGTAAAAGCGGTCGCTTGCAACCGTACTCATGGTTAGGGGTCAGCTTCTCGCGCAGGGCCGGGTCAGACACCTGGGCATGTAGATGAGAGAGGGCACGGTCGCGTGCCCGTGCTTGGCTTTCGGTCCCACTGTACCAGGTCTGCCTGGTGCGCTCCTTTTTGAAACAAAGCCACCAGTGGTACAGCCATAGGATACCGGGAAACCAGGTAAAGAGAGCTATCCATTTTTTGGAAATTGGCGCGTCGCCACGGGGAAGGACGTATGTTGGCGATCGTTGATAGAGTGTCAGTTTCTTGACGATGGGCTGGATCGCTGGCGCAACTTGGGCAGTACTGGGACCTGTGCCAATGATGGCGACACGCTTACCGGTGAGGTCATAATCATGATTCCATTCAGCAGTGTGCCAGACAGTGCCCTTGAAATTCTCGAATCCTGGGATATTGGCATACTTTGGTCTGGTGAACTGTCCGACAGCGGACACTAGGACATTGGCAAGGTATGTCTTACGGATCTTCGAGGCCGTGTTCTCGGTCACAACCTCCCAGAGCAAGGTGGTCTCATTCCAGGTTGCCGAGATGACGGTGGTGTTGAACTTGGTTGACCTATCAAGCTTGTGGTGCCTGGCCATCCGGGAGTAGTACTGCTGGATTTCGTCTCGGGTTGCGTACCAACGGGACCATTTCGGGTTGAGATGAAACGACATCGAGTAGATATGGCTGGGCACATCGCATGCAGCACCCGGATACGTATTAGCACTCCAGACACCCCCATAGTCGGACTGCCTTTCCAGAATAGCGAACTCGTCGAGACTCAAAACGTTCTTGTTCACGATTTCAGCGGCAACAGCGATACCACACATGCCAGCGCCGATAACAACGCAGAATTTCTTCTCATGCTTGCTGGAATCCATTTTTCCCGGTATCTTGTCCGGAAGTCGATGGAAAACTCACATAGTTACGAGGGTAAAACTCGTCGATTTGTACCCGAGGTGTCGCTCAGTGGAGAGTAGTAGTCGCGAGAAGGACGCACGAAGCATTGGCTTCGGTAATGGATGCCGAAGGCTCCATATAATGCATATAAACGAGACCGCTCCGGCTGCGGTCCAAAGGAGTGCAGAGGGAAAAGTCTACTGTCCGAGCATACGTACATAGCCGATTCCTCGAGCGCACCTATTATGTCTTGTCGTCGGCCGATGCAGAAGTCCAGGCCTTGCCACGGAGTCACTTACTTTCATGGACTTTGACACCAGTTCCATAGCCTACATCGAATGCAACACACTCACGTCTCGGCTGCAGTCCGGCGTCATCGATTCCAGGTCATCGAAAATCACAATGAAAAAGCTTCGACGTGTCTATGTTCCATTGCAGAGCTACAGGCCGCTAATTACCACAGACATGCCAGAACAATGCAAGAGTGTACGGCTTATCAGACGAGACGAGCATTTATTGGTGCTAAAGCCCCTTGTACAGTTCTCATGGCTCTAATTTGCTCTGGTCAATGCGCAGCCCTTCTTCCTGTGCCACTTTCCACTCTTGACGCATCACCTTCTCGTGCAGTGAGCTCCTTGGTCGAATATCTGTAAATGACGCGTCAACGGAAGAAGAACAGGCCGGCGTTCAAGATACGTACCGCACTGAAATGGCCTAGGAGCGGACATCGAGCCTGGCAATAGGTTATTCAAGGTTGCGTCCACGTGGACTTTCGCTCCATTTTCACCCTTTGCATGGCGAATATCAAAGCCCCACAGCAATCTTGCGACATTTAGATACAAACTCCTCTCCGCCACATGCATGCCGGGACAAATCCGTCGTCCAGCACCATAGCTGTAGTGAGGCCTTGCGAGAGGATCACTCGCTGCTGCTGCCTCTGCGGCGGAGAGACTGTGGTCAATAAAACGCATCGGATCGTACTATAGATGTCAGCAGGGTCAACTATTATAGCGCATGCGCCTGATGCATTGAGGCTCACTTTCTCGGGTTCCGGGTACCGCTCGGTGTCATAATGCATTCCCCAGACATTTGCAACAATGACACTGCCTTTGGGAATAAAGTAATGTCTGTACCAACCGTCCTCCGTGGCGTAATGAGTAAGTCCTATTTTATTAACATGCCTCCAACGCAGGACTTCCTTGATCATAGCGCGGATGTATGGCAGATTTGGCTCGTCATCGAAATTGGGGGTCCGTTCAGCCCCCACGACTCTGTCCAGCTCTTCTTGAGCCTTTTCAATCACCTCACGGCCCCGAGAGAGAACTCCGATGACAGTGTGGTTCAAGAATAAAGTAGTAGTTTCGGATCCCGCTTCGATCATACTTCCAAGAGCGTAGGCACCTTGCAATTCATCCAGGCCGTTCGAACTCCAACCGCTTTGCACGAAACCCTTGCCAAAACTGGGCGGAGCCGTTCCTTTTTCGATCTCGCCACGCAACCTATTCCAAAGTGACATCCAAAATCCTGCGTCCGCTTTGTGATGCTCCTCTCCATCCCTTTTCCAATTACTGACAAGGTTAAAAAGAGGGTTGTTGGCCAAACCTGGAAACGTGTCGACTAGATAACGACCAGGCTGACGTACACGCCCAAAGCGAGCAGCTAGGGCGTTGATTTCGTGGATTTCTGGACAATCCCATACTGGGATACGCCACCCATAGGTCACCTGCAGGATGAGGCTGGCTGAGTATCTGCGATTATGATCGTAGAAAGTGTTTGGTTCTTGAAGTAGATCCACGGAAAGTTGCTTAGCTTCGTACTCCTGGATTGGTGCATAGGATTTGGCAGCAGCGGGAGTCAGAAGGCGGTGGATTATAGCACGAACAGCACGCCATCTTTTACTGCGGGGCATGAATACCAGTCTGCGACCGGCGCTGACAGTGTCGCAAGCCATCGGCAGAGGCATCCTGCTGGAGTAGACTGCACTCCGACGGTCGCATATTTCCTTGATGGCCTCTCGGGAATTCAACCAAATGTAATCCGTACTCCCAGCCCGAGTCCGGAAAAGCTCACCCTGTGTTTTCTTCCACTTTATGGCCTCAGAGATCTGACTGTCGCCCGCATGAAAGAGGAGTTGATTGATGAGAGGGAAGCCTCTGACTTTGGGAGGGAGATGTTTCCGCCGAGCGTCTCGCAGCAAAACACGATATACAACGAGGAATATTGTGAACACTAGGAAACCGATCGTCGCCCCGGCCTGGGGGATAGCGACATGTTCGAAAACATTCGCATTTGCCAGAAGTGTGCAGTAACGGTACAGTGTTTCACTTTCCATGACTTTCTTCTGCTTACACAAGTCTACCATTGACATCGCCAAAGGAAGGGTGATCTAGTTGTCCTAGTAGATCGATGTGAAGCGGAGCAAAGTATATCTCTCTGGGAATGATGCGCAGAATCTGTCAATCGACCCGACAACTGGGTGCGTGAACATTTGTGCGAGGCATTGTGCTAGTGTATGTGGAGTGAACTTCTCCAGCTTCCGCCACGTTCTCCACCGAAGTCCCAAAGCAGTTACGAGTCTTGTCGGGTGTAGGTGGGGTTACCCGTTCAAGCCGTGCGCAAATCAGTGGCGTCTGCGGGCTGAGAAGGCTATATGCAGTGTCAAGACAGCAAACCGTCGGAGGGCGGCACGCTTCGGCTATTCGTCGGACTGGGGAAAGTCCTGAGATACAAACTCAGAGTTACCGATTTGTGACAGAAATAGGTGACCAGGCTCAGGTAAATCAACAGGAACCACAAGAAACGTGTTCCAGAGCTACGCAAACCGTCACCCTCGGCTTTGATTGAGAATGTCGGCGAAATTAGCAGGCAAAGTTGCCATTGTCACTGGAGGCGCTCAAGGCTTTGGATGGGGCATTGTCCGGAAGTTCGTCGACGAAGGGGCAAAAGTTGTCATTATCGACGCCAACGAGAAAACAGGTCAGGAGGCGGCTGACAAACTCGAGGGCTGTGCCTTCGTGAGAGGCGATGTCTCCGAGCGAGCGGTCTGGGAAAAGGCGCTGGAAACCGCGTCGACCCAGTTCGGAAAGCTCGACATTGTTGTCAACAATGCTGGGATCCTCATTGTCAAGGTACGCTAGACAGCCCATGTAGAGACATACTTATTATAGCTCTGCGAAAGAAAGCCACCGAGTACACGGAGGAAGATTACGAACGCATCTTCCGCATTAACGTCAAGAGTCTATTCCAAAGTTCGCAGGTCGTTATTCCTTACTTCCAAAAGCAAGGTGGTGGTGCATTTATCAACATGTCCAGTGCTGGCGAGATACGCCCACGAGCAGATGGAGTGTGGTATTGCGCGACGAAAGCAGCAGTCACGAATGTGAGTTGTCCGGGTTTATCGCTTGGTGGCACGAGCGACCTAACGGCTGATCCATTCATCAGGCTACAAAGGCTTTGGCGGTGGAGTGGGCCTCACATAACATTCGGTTCAACTCGGTCGCGCCTACGATTGCCGAGACTGGAATGTAAGGAGAACACCGGGCTTCGATGTCGGCCTAGCTAACTGTGATCAGGTACCAGGTCATATTGAATGCTGCGGACCTGAAAGACGGAGAAGAAACTCGGAAGAAGTTCGGAGAGGTAATTCCGCTGAATAGGTTCTGTCGGCCCGGCGACGTAGGAAGCGCCGTGTGTTTCCTGGCCAGCGACGAGGCCTCCTTTATTACTGGAGTGCAGCTGCCGGTGGATGGCGGGAGGTCTATTTGATGGGATGGGTCCTGGGAAACATGGCGCAGATATTGCTCCAGCATCAGGAGCGGCGCGATACCGCCCTCCACTTCGCCTGGACAATATGAAATCCTTGCATGCTTTCCTGGTCCTCCACGAATGGATGCGCTGTTTCGTTAGGCTTGGTCTCTGCGCGATAACATGGCGTGGTCTGAACAGTACCTATAGTGCATTACGTACGTACAGGGGGCACTTGAACCGTGTATGCCTTCCGGCCTCTGCAAGCTTGGACTGGGTCGAGACATGTCCCAGTGGCTTTGCTACAGCAAGAGTTATAAAATGAGCGTGCCTAATTCAATGCTCTTTGCTGCTCTAATGACCCTACTTAATCTGCTGCTCTACGAACGAGCATACGTACCATTACAGCGACAGAGCATGTCACGTAATCCCAGCCATCGTCCTCTCTTCACACCTCACGTGTCGTCCATCGACCAACGGTTCTCCCTCCCCACTCCCCCTTGCCCCCTTCATCCCACAAGTGGTGGCCATAAGAATCGCAACAAACTGTGATGAAGGATGGCCGCCCATCTCTGGTCCTCGAGGCGTCGCACCGTTGCTCGTTCTCTCACTCGACCAAACCTTCGTTGGCCACAAGACTTTGTGTAAGGGTAGTTCAGAAGACGCCGTTGGTGTTCTCACAGTGATCAGGCACATCTGTGATGACATCCCAATGTTCAGTGAACTGGCCATCCTGGTATCTGAAAATGTCCATGACGTTCTGGCCCTTGTCTCCTTCCCATCGAATGACGTGGCTATGCACGATGATGTAGTCCCCGTCCACGAAGATGCGTTTCAGACGCATGTCTATGTTGATCTCATCCTTCCCGGATTGAGCCTTGATGTATTCGCGAAACCGCTCGCTGTAGATGATGATGGATTCCCCACCACTGATGACCGTGTAGTTGTGCTGCTTGTAGTCTGGGTGCACCATCTTTCGCACTTCGTCGTATTTGCAATGGATCCAACACAGGACATAGAGTCGAATTAGGGCTTTGACTTTGGCCACTTGTTCGGGGGTATGTGGAGGTTGATCCTTGAGGTTGGCGTAATGCCCCTCGATCTCTTTTTCAATTGCTTCCCATGAAGAATCCATGGTGCAACAGTTTACTATTCCTTCTGCGTTGGACAATCTAGCTTTCTCCGGGCAGCAGGTCAGACCGTCTCATCTGGAGGAGTACGTGATTTATGTACATGGGTCGTGTGAAGCTTGTTAGTCAGGAACCATCATTTCAAAGACCGGTACAACCCATAAACCCCGCCCAGTACAAAGATTGGTGGGGAAGGCAGCTTCCCCACCTCCGAGCTGAATAGCCGAAAACAAACCTGCCTTCGCTGGCCGGAGCTAGTCGCCGGCTATTCGCAATGCCCAGGGTCATGGTGAACAATGAACATGTGAACTTCGACCTGGGGGCGGAGGGGGATGCGATCATGGCACCCAGTTGCCCCCTACCGGCGGTGCGAGCCACGACAAGTCTGGTCATTGATTTTCCCCATGGCTTGGTTGTGGCTGCCAAGGACTTCCCCCCTGGGTACGCAGCCGGCTTCGAGCCCTCGAACATGAAAGCAAACGAAACCGGCAGGAAACGGGCTGCTGCAGCTACTCGTACACTCCTCGTAAGAAGCCCATCTCAGAATGGTACAATGAGACTCTGCGAGGGAGGTCAACTCGAAAGAGTCGCACGCCCTGGTCGAGTTACCCACGGGTGCAGAGTCAATTGGATTTAAGAGCCGCTGTTCCACATTCATTCCTTGCACCTGCAATTAATGCGAAGAAGCCATTCATTTGTCCCTTCATCTCTACACTCCTTTCCTAGAGTTGACGGAGGGCAGGGTCAAGACCAGTTCTCTGCTGACTGATATGCCTCTTGATCTGGGCATGTGATTCAACATCACGTGTGCGAATGGGGCCAGGTACCGACGGCAGCAATGATGCGATGTGTGTCCGTATGGAGGAAAAGAGGAATAGCGAGCTTATGTGAGAGCAGGGAGGTTGGTATGGTGGGTGCGTAGCAGCATATATGGTATCTACGTACGAGATGAAGAGTGCCCTCGTATACTCGTAATTATATAAGAGCCGTCTACTTAGCCCGCTGATTGGCGCCGCCGCGAGAACAATCACAACCCTTCATGGTCTGGTCCGATCGTCGCAGGCGAACTGGCTGTCGACAGTCTTCGTGGGCTGAGGGTGGTTAATTGCTGGTTAACTGTCCTCAACCTTCTGGTGTTGATCTCTATCTATGTCCAATGTCGCCTCCACTCGTCTCTGTTCCACGCTGTGGCCGTTGTAGTGTCGAGGGTACGCAGCCACCAAGACTTCGACATCCGCCCGCGGACAGCAGAGCAGCGTTCTTCGCTCCAGCCACGTGAACCTTCTTTCTCGCTGTGCAGTAAGGGGATCCTTCGCTATCATTGGCTAGTTTACGGTGGACGCAGGAAAATACTGAGAAGGTGAGAGGTGAGAACTGGATGGAGGTGGCCCCTGGACATGAGTGGAGTTCGGGGATTCCGGGGAGCGGGGGAACCCAAGGGGGCTTTTCCGCAATCCATTGATGAGGGTCACAACCTCGTAGGTGGCCTCGATGTCTTCGCCAAGAGTGCGTCTTCTCTTCATGCAGAGCCGAAACTCATTATCATTGTCCGTCTTCCAAGTCCGGAATTTTCTACTTGCGTTCTGATCTCCAGTATCTGACGCTCAGCAGTAGACTGAGACCGGGAGTCTGAACCGTCGACACAGGGCGACGTGTAGAGGGCCACAGATCCAGGCCACAGTCCAGGCCTCGGGGCAATAATTCCTCGGACAGCCGCCGGATCGCCCTTCTCTCACCAATTGGATCGTGCAGCCACTGGGTAGCAGCCTCCGGGCTTCTTGCATTCAGGCCAGTCTTCCACCTGGATCAGTCCATGGTCGGCACCGTGTTGTGGCACCATGTCCAAGGAGCTTACGGCCAACAAACGTTTCGCGTGTTCATTTTGCGACACCAGATTTACAAGGAAGGAACATCAATTACGCCATGAACATTCTCGTATGCTCTTGCCAGCCAGGCCTAATCCCTTCTCCCAGCTGACGGTTGTAGACACCCAGCGAGACTATTTCAGCTGTTCTCACTGCACCTGCTCGTTCCTCCGCAAGTGTGACATGCCTGCCGCCGGCCGTGTGATAGAGTGTTGACTAACCGTGATAGGGACGTCCTGAGGCGGCACGAAAGATCTGTCCATGGGGCCGCAAAGAAAACGGACAAGCGGCCTGTCCCCAACCTTGAGACTGGCAAACATCGACGAGCACGGCGCCGTCAAGCGCCATCATCAGCTGCAGACATTGGGAGCCCTGGCTCGGGTCTGGATGCGCCGATCTCCAGCTGGAACAGTACGGTTGCTCCTAACCTCCAGACACACATAGAATGCCCTTCATATCAGACGTACTCCCAACACAACACATCCCTTCCCAACTCCTGCAGCGGTACCATCACTCAGTCGAGTGATATTTCCCCTCAATGCGGGAGGGAGCACGTTGTAGCCCTGACCGGTGTCGATGCTCGATCCCTGGCAGCACAAATGGAGAACTCCGTCGTCGGTGCTGCGGTCGACTTAAATGGCGCAACCCATGATGATTTCGTAAGTACGTCTGCTAATAACATTCTCGACCACGGTGCAACATTGCCTTCTTTGTTTGTTGCTCCGAGTCTGAGCGACAGCGGCGACCATGCCTTCGATCCCACTTGGTTTCAACTTGGCTGGATAGATGATGTTGTTCCAAATCCCTCCGGCAACTCGGCCCGGAGTCCTACGAACACGCCGGTCGCACTCAGCGCTGTGACTGATACTTCTGCAAAGCTTGTCGAGCTGATTGAGAACTTTTCAGAGGGTCAAATGCATCTCCCGTGCAACCCCCTTCTTGCAGACTTGATCATTGCTAAGCTTCAGAGCGCCACCGCCACGTCGTTGCACGATGAAAGCAGCAGGCTGCCGGCCAAACTCAAATGCCAACGCTACTTCCGGTGCTATTTTCAGGTATTTCAGACTCACATCCCTTTGATTCACGCGCCAATGTTCGACCCCGATGACGCTTCTCTCGCGCTTCTTCTGGTCATGCTTGCCATTGGCGCACTTTATTCGTTCGACCGCAAGGAAGCCAAAATCTTGTATGGTTTAGCCGAGACCATCTATCCCTCTGAGCAGCACAACATCCCATCCACACAACACCTCCAGGTCTTGCTGTTACTCAGTTGCTTCTCTTCGTGGTCAGAGAACGCAAACATGAGAGCTTCTGGTATCGAGTACCAACAACGGCTCGCAGATGTAAGACGGCCGGGCCTGTCCATCTGAATTGAAGTTGAACCTGACCTCCCTTTTGCAGGAATTGAGCCTTCACCACGGCGACCTCCAATCTTCTTCATCGATCGACTGGAGTGGCTGGATCAGTCTTGAAGCAAGGAAACGGTGAGATATTGACCTTTCCCTCGATAAAGTCACTCCTGCTCATAATCATCCAAGTACGGTGATATTTGCGATGCACCTGCTCGCTTTGACTGGGGCCTCTTCCCTCTCGACGGAGATTGCCTTCCGAAATGATATCGCATTCGAGATGCCATACGAAGAAACCCTCTGGCAGAGCTCGAGTGGCGAGGATTGGATGTCACTATACGCCTCAGCGCCTGTACCGCCGTCATCACGAGAGGCGCTGCAGAACCTCTTCGACAGCTCAGGATCATCGGTCCAAACGTATAGTGTGCTCGGGCATCTCGCATTGATGGTCTCCCTGCACACTCTATCATGCCATTACAGGGCCTTATCAACATATCTTCCGCCGCTCGTCGCGACTCAAGTCCTCCAATCATTTCACGCAGCTATGGATCGGTGGTTGACGTCGTTGAAAGCATTATCCTTATCGGCCGGGGGCTTGCTCCTGGTGAATCCTTCACTGGCCAGTTCAGCCGTCATCTTGTGGGAGGCCAACTGTATCCAGCTGCATGGAGACGCATCCGCGCTCGCGAACATCAAGGCCACTGCTCTGGCTGTCTTCAAGGATCAGCCGACCATCCCTGCCCTCTTCGAAAGGGTGGCCCGTTCTTCAGATATGGCGACCGCGGTGCGGCATGCTTTATGCTTTCTCCGCGGTCCTATCGCGGTTGGCATTCGGTTTATGAAAACCACTGGTGGCGCCCATACCAGCATTTGCCACTTCTTGCTTGGGTTCCAGTGTATAATTTTCCTTGCCAGGTGGTTGTACACTATTGAATGCATCGTGGATGCAGGGGAACCTGTCACCGAGCAAGAGCAAAGCCTTTTGAAGACGGTAGACTGGTTGCTTGAGGACTCTGGCATCCAAGGTATCAGCCATATCCCTCGAAGCAAAGCTACCGCCGCTGTCTGGGCAGAGATTCTCGGCTCACCGAACTTGGTTTGGGGTGTCGGGGAACCTGCGGGAGATTACCTGGCGAGCAATCTGACACCTTGGTGATGGGTGATTCTTATAATCCTCCCCGGCATCCTGCAATCCTTCTGCGTGATCGATCCCTACCGTCAGGATCACGCGACGGAGAAGCGAAAGAAGTTGAGGTTGAGGTTGACACTACTGGAAACCGCATAGCCTGGTTAGGACTATCAAGATTGGCAAGCTCCATGGAACGTGTAGGAGTGAATAATTGGAAAGGTCCTCGCTTAGAGTCCGACATGCCACGAAAGATACGGAAGCACGTGACACAAAGCTAGGCCCCGAAGTATCCCTTTCGGGTGTCAGGGTGTCAGGTGTCAGGGTGTCATTTTCTAGTTCCGAGCGAGATCCTTCGGCGTTGTAACTTCTTGCTCCACCTCCCACACCACGTGTAGGACTCTATGTGGTGCGACAGCTATATTTCCTCATCCATTCCTTAACATTGGCAATTGATATCCAAGCAATAATGCCAACTTGGGCGGGCATACAAGAAGACTGTGGACCGCCTCCACCATGACATCGAGTGGTAAATTGCCGATCTACAGTATGGACATGAGCCTTGTGAAATTTGTATTGTAAAGACTAGATACGTGGGAAAATTGTCGGTGCACGGTAGAGGTGCACATGGCGCCTAGTTCATGAAGAGCAGAACGTAAGGCCGTGATAAACGTCGTCCATGACTCCTCGGAGCTTTCAGGCCATTCTAGACTTTAGATCTGGCTTGATTTATAGCCCATTTGATCGCATCGAGGAACATTCGTTTTGCTTCTTCGGCTCCGGAAAGCTGAGGCCATTGGAAGTACCCTATATCAAGTATGCAGGTCAGTTCCTGGTCACAATTAGTAGGAGAGGTTAACGGATCATACCGTGAGGATATCCAGGTATAACGTCAAGTTTGACCTGCACGCCACTAGCCTCTAATTTTTTGGCATACTCTAAGCCCTCGTCCCTGAGGGGGTCGCATCCGCACACCGAGATGTAGGTTGGGGGAAACTGGTCGAACTCGGACGCCAGGAGGGGTGAACAGTCGAGAGAATGGACTCGATCATCCGGCACGTGATACAAGGCCCAAAAGTTATCCATCACCCCTGTTGAGAGGATGGGGGCGTCGACGAAGCGGGCATAACTGCTGGTAGGTTTGGCCAAACATTCGGGGAAAGCTCGAGGATGACAACAATTCGGAACCCGTAAGACTTGCGCAGCAACCCGTTCTCCTCGTGTGGAGTCGCGTAATTTTCGCACTACAGCAGTCGCCAGATTCCCGCCCGCGCTTACTCCGACAGTATATACTAGATCACGGTGTCCACCCAGGTCTTGCACGTTATCCAACACCTAGTCTAATTAGTCAAGTCTGTATTGTTGCAAGACGGGCTCAGAGGAGACGGCATACCCAGAGAAGGCCAGCGTACGCATCGTCGACCGGGGTTGGGTATGGGTGTTCGGGTGCATGTCGGTAGCCCACGCTTGCCACAATCGACCCTGCCTGATCTGATATGCTGCAACATAACGCTAATTGAACAGAGTCAGTTCCGTGTTGGACGCTGCAATTTTAGGGGCCACTCACGATGCTCCCGGTCTATATCTCCCAAGACAAATCCTCCGCCGTGGTAGCTAGAGGACCAGCGTCAATCCGGGCTCGATTGACTTTGCTCGAGGGGTAGACTCACAAAACACCCACCGGTAGCTCTTGGCCGGTCAGACCTTTGGGACGGTATGTCCGGACCGAAATCTCTTGACCATCAGAGGTTTGCACCAGGTGATCTTTGACATGCAATCGCTCTCTTTCTGGAGGCGGGTTGCTTTGCGCTTGCGCGAGTGTGCTTAGTCGAAGCGTTTCCCGGATCTGTTCTATCGGCTGCGTAACCAAGTCGAGGCTTGGACGGACACCTAACTTGGCTTCCAACTACGCAGGGCAACCCCTAAGTTAGACGCAGGACCATGTTGACGAAGACTTGGACATACTTCAAGCCAGTCGGCAGAAAGCTCACCAGCTTTTTCGAGATCCAAATCGGTCGTCATGGTGGTTGGCGAGCTCAGGTAACAAGGGCTGACGTACAAATCGTCAGTGATAAAAGCACGAAAGATGGCACAGGGACAGTCTCTATCACATGACCTTCAATCGGCTGTATGCGTCAAACTCCATTTAATCGGCTGTATGCGTATGGAACCAATGAGAGGGCTGGAGTTGAGAGCTCATCTCGGAAGGGACCTCGGCAGCTCATACCATTCGCTGTAATACTGAGACCCAAGCTATGAGACCCGGCAGCAGAACCGCAAAACTAATGGGTACTTACAACACCACCTGTTGGCGCCAAAGTGACTATCGACGGAACAGGCAGACAACCTCGTGATGACGATCAATGAGTCAGTGCCACAGCCTCTGGAATGCTTTGGAATCATGGAAAACAGGCTCCAGGAGGTCATCTTGCCTAGTAATTATCTATATAAACTAGAACGGTGACCATAGAATAGAGGAAGACAGAAACCTCAACAACGCTGACTTGCCTGTATCGATTGGCCCGTATAGTTGTACAGTCCAAATCCTCCAACACCACCCTCTTACACAATGAGAAGCAAGCTTTCTCCAGTTTTGAACCGCGTTGAGCTCGCCCATAGCTCATGTTGACCTCAAATACCTTACTGGGCTCCACCTTTATGTTGATGGGAAGTGACGGTATTGACATTGACCTTTTACGCAGATCCGCCACATCTTGACGACATCGATAGCGGCTCGTAACTCAAGGACTAAGGTCGATAGTATGAAGTGACATGGAAGCCCAGGATTGACTAAAACCCTCCCACTGTCGGTGGCGGCCAGCGGCTCGCGTTGATTGCCGTTGAGATCAGTGGCAAGGAGAACGGAGAACTCAAGCGGCTCAGACACGGCAGCCCTTCTCCACATGAAAATCATGTATTTAGCAGCCATTTCCTTGATCTACCAGTGACACTCCTCTATCCAGCCGGCCATGGGAGCCAGCAATTGAATACCAGTGATTTTGTCGCGCACACAAGGTTTCCATGCAAAGTAGATAAACGTCGCCACACCGGTCAACTTCGTTTCAGCCAATCATATTTGAACGACAACCGGCAGTATGGCAGTAGATACCAAGCTTCGGTCGGCGGGCCCTCTACCTTGCCTTCTACGAAGTCTTGTCAAGGCTTGAATAATGCGGCTAACAGTTTACAAAGTCTTGGTACGGCGTCGTCGAAAGAGGCACAATGGTATCCAATATTTCTCTCTGAACCCAACGCAAGCGTGCAGTGTCTTAGCAGATAGACACGCTCCATCCAAGAAGCTGAGAAGAAGAACGCAAGTCGATGAAATCGATAATCCAGCGGCGCTGTCTTTGGATTTACGACTCGCCATCCTGTCTTCTCGCGGCTACCTCTGACGCATTACTAGGGCTGTGAGAATATCGAAGGATGTTGTTTCATCATTCAGGCGAACATGCCCTCCTACAATCGCCAAGGTTGGTTCATCATGTCGAGTCCACAGCTATGGCGAAACATCATCAGGAGACAGGCGACAAGTTATAAACCCTTCATACTGCTGAGAGAGGACCACATCCATCCACCAGCATCATTCGAGATGCGGGCACCATTGCATTGACAGCTCAAGGGCCAAATTGCTTAGAGTGACAGGATTCGAAAACGGAATCCTGCATTCTGCATGCCCCCATTCTAAGCATGTAACGCATTCGTACGCGATAGAGTATGGCAGATACATCCTCCAAGGGCGGACGGGCATCAAGTTTCCAAGCGATGTGGTCCGCGGCGACCGAGTATTTCGAGTCGAGCAAGAGAGGTTCTATGAAAAGCCGAAAGACGATCGTTGGTGGGAAAGCCCTGGTCGTTCTGCATAGATGAGGGAGTCGCCCAACACACGACTCGAGCTCCAACGCCTTCTTCCTGTAGGTTGAACGCTGAATGCCCGATGCTTTCTCTCCGCAAATGAAGATGTGTCCGCTTTGTGCAACAGAAGCTCGTTCTGGCAATGTGAGTCGCCTTTGGACGAAACTCAAGTAGTCTCGAAGACAAGCCTGAATCAGGATCATCGCGTTGTCACCTATCTCTACGAATCCTCATAGGAAGGCTGAAAATGCCCCTGAGACAGCATGTTTAATTTTCACGAAAACATCAAGGAGAAAACCTGGACGAAACGTCAATCGAGCTGCAGCATTGATTAGCCACTTGTTCTCCGTAGTGAACAGGTCAGTTCCGATCAATCCCAAAAACCCTATGTGGGTGATCTAGCGTCTCGGGTGGCTGCATGTGTGATGGTTAATGTCCACGCATCAAAAGAGGGGATCAGCCAAATCGCATTTCCTCACGTTATAGTCGCTTCTATGGAAAGAAAACCTGGGGCTGCTGCCGCTGCTCGTGCCTGGTTGTTTGGGGAACCCATACTTACGGGAGACTACGATCTCGATGTCCTCTCGCATCATTTGGCCTTGCCAGAGAAGTCTAGTGACCAACAAGGAAAGCGGCCGCATGACTCGGCATGATGGCCTACCGGATGACCACACCAGCGTCTACGTCTGTCAGCAAGGGTGCATCTGAAAGTTGTCAAGACGTACCAACGATAATCTGTTGACCTGTTATAGAGGTGTTCTTTGCGACCGACACGAACGATCCTGCGCAGTCGTCCAGATAAGTCTGCAACGATCATTAGCGCAGTCTAGAAGAGGATAGAGGGGTAGCAAGCCTCGTGTTTCAATGCGGCCGCTTCGATCGTCTGCTGCCTTCGTTCTTCAGAGTATCTCATACCCTTGAATTTTCATCAGCGGAAACAGACCCAACATATCGAGGCCCACTTACCCAGTCCGTCAAGAGCAGCCCCGGAAGAATCGCATTGATTCTTATTTTTGGCCCCTGCGTTGAAGCCATGCACTTCATGAGATGGAGTGCAGAAGCCTTCGTTACAGAATAGCCGAGTGAGCTTCCACCGCAACTGATTCCCTTTTGACGGCTCAGCTTAATGCGTCTGACGTGTGAGATGTCTCTTACCGCAATCGAGGAGCAAACGAGGAATACTCCTCCTTCTGGGTTGGCGTTGAATATTGGTACCGCTTCCTGCATCAAGCACAACTGGGACATGACATTTGTGCGCCAGCACTGATCAAGTCAACACCGGCTAGCAGTGCCAGTATTGTTGCTCCTACCTTGTCCCATTCTTCGTAGCTGAGGTCGTTCAAATCGCCAAACTTAGCAAATCTCGTCCACCCTGCATTGTTGACAATGATATCGAGCCCTCCGAGCTGTTCTACAGTTTCCTTAACCAAGCGAACACAATCTATTGCCATACCAACGTCCTGTACCAGTGTCAGTGGCATTGAATGTAGGAACATGCTGGGTTGAAAATGCAACACACTCCTTGAACGACAGCGACCTTGACTCCGAAGTCTTGCCTGCATTTCCCAGCAACTTCTTCTGCTATGTCTTTGCTATTCACATAGTTGATCGTGATATTGGAACCTTCAGCAGCAAATTTCTCGCATATGACAGCTCCCAAGCCTCTAAGATACAGTCAGGGCCTGGTTTCGGGGCATGAAGCCTGCCTGAGCTGTGGAAAGCTCACCTTGACCCTCCGGTGACTAAAACATTGCGTCCCTTTAGAGAATATGGCATCTTGGATATAGAAGAAGTAGACAATCTTGGCGTAAAGCTGTCAGAAGACCACTTTCCAAGTCAGACAAGATGTTCTAGGGCAATACACGGAGAACTTGGAGGCAGCTCTGGCCCACGATTTTTATTAATATCGCACGGACATATGGGCCGCGGCTAATATCACCAAGGACAGCCCGTACTCGTGCGATTAAAGCATAGCCGATATCCGCATTGTCGGCAGCATAAAGGCTAAGGCCGCTTTTTCAACCTGTCGCCAAGTTTGCAGCATGGCCATCGTGAAGTCTCAACGTCAATGAAATAAGGAAGGACAAGCCTCCACTGAAGCTGCTGTTGTTGAAGGCGGAGAGAAGGATACAAGAAAACAGTCTCGCAATATCAGAAAGAGCCTTCGTACATTGATATAGGTCCTGATGCCGTTGCTGCTATCTGTCTTTCTTCGCTCAGAACAGCCAATTCGACCACCTCTCTCCCAGCGAGAAAAGACGAGACGCGTGTTGTATGGCTGATGACATGGATAGCACCGTCGATGTCCTTGGAGACTCGCCATCTTTTAGTATCGGTCTTGATATCAAAATCAAGCGGTGCATCACAGAACTCTATTTGCTATGGGATATTTTTAGACTTGACACTGTAGTATACGCCGATAGTGTGAAAGATGCCTTCTAAAGTGAGACTTCCGAAGTTCTGATTGCCAAGACTACCGCTTATAAGACCTTAATTAGAGAAGCCTAAACTTTTAGGGGAGTTAGGTACTAGGATAGCCTAAGACTTAGGGCACTCTGGTCCCGTGTTGCAGTTTCCAAAACGTTGAGCATTAAGATTGATCGCTTATAAGATCTTAACTAAAAGCGCCTAAGCTTCTGACCTTGTCAGCGAGTTAGGTAGTAGAAGCCGTTATTCTTTAGGCATTCTTATAAGCGATTGCCTTGTTGCTCAGAGCTTCAAAAGTTCTCGCTGGACGAGGTACCTATTTCACGTTGTCGGCGCACACCAGGGTATTGTCAAATCGAGAAATGCCCCCAAATCGAATAGGTTCTCGTAAGGTAGTGCTTCGATCTAATGTAGATATCAGTATGTGAAAGAGCTAGTCTTTGTTGCCTGGGGCCGGAGCGTATTTCTGTGGGGAAGAGGTTGAGCTTCAGTAGCCGATCAACCATCCAACGGCTCCATCCCTCGAACCGGCAAACAGCCGACTCGTGTCCACCATGTGCCTTTGATTACAGGAGCTTTGCCTTTGTCTACGATCGATGCCTTACTCTCGCTGTGGTATATTGATAGGGGCTCATGAAGCTGACCACCCCATACAAACTCTCCGCTGATGTAAAGACGGGGTCAATTTGGTATGCTTCAGATCTTCTGCAAAGGAGAATATCGTTGTTTCAGTGCTCGGCTAATCCAAAAACAAGCAACCCCCGACGCCCACGTTTCCGAAATGGCAGATATCCAACCCTTTACCATTTCCATCCCTGACTCCTCCCTGTCCGACCTCAAGACTCGCCTTTCTCTCGCTCGATTTCCTGATGAGATCGATGGCGCGGGATGGGACTACGGGGCTCCTCTAGCAGACGTTAAACGGCTGACAAACTATTGGAAAAACCAATACAAATGGCGAGAAGCAGAGAAGAAACTGAACACCATATCTCAATACACAACCACGATTCAATGCGATGGCTTTGAACCATTACGCATCCACTTCATCCATGCCAAATCAGATAGAAAGAATGCTGTACCTCTACTTTTCGTCCACGGCTGGCCAGGTAGCTTCTTCGAAGCCTCCAAGATATGGGACAAATTGTCGTCTCCTGAGTCTTCTGACGCGCCCGCTTTCCATTTCGTTGCTCTATCCTTACCCAACTTCGGCTTCTCACAAGGGCCGAAGAAGAAGGGGTTCGCATTGGCCCAGTACGCCGAGACATGCAATAAATTGATGCTCAGGCTCGGCTATACCGAGTACGTCACTCAGGCCGGTGATTGGGGCTACTATATCACCCGTGCCATATCGTTATTGTACCCAAAGAGCTGCAAGGCTACACACGTGAACACGGACCAAGGCGATGTTCCCAGTTGGACCCAACATCCCAGTCTCGCTCTTCAGCACGCAATCACTCCTTATACGGCGGCGGAGAAGGAAGGTATGGCGCGGACGAAGTGGTTCCTTGAACAAGGCTCAGGCTATCGTGCACAGCAGTCTACAAAACCACAAACTCTCGGCTACGCGCTTGCAGACTCCCCAGTTGCCCTTTTAGCGTGGATATACGAAAAATTACACGACTGGACAGACTCGTACCCGTGGACCGAAGACGAGGTCTGTACATGGATCAGTTTATACTGGTTCTCCACCGCTGGACCGGCTGCGAATATGCGAATATACTACGAGGTTAGCCATGATTGGGACGACCAAGCTAGAAGAGTCACGCGGGATCGGACGATAAAATACATTGGCGGTGTCAAACTCGGGCTCAGCCATGCACCGAAAGAGTTGAGGGTCTTGCCGTCTATTTGGACCAGGACACTAGGCGATGTCGTGTTCGAGAAGGCGCACGACAGTGGAGGACATTTCTTTGCATACGAGAAGCCCGAATATCTGATAGGCGATGTGAGAGAGATGTTTAGCAAGAAAGGCGGTGCATTCGGTGTGGTCCAAGGCTCGAATGGCTACTGAGTGCCACTAGCAAAGATACACACCCGTTATGTGGGACCATGCAGTATTCCGACCCGTTCTAGATGAAGGCGAAGAAGTTCATTCACAAAATGCACGAGAACACTGTGTACAATGTGGCGACGCCGCGACATCTTGTACTGCGTGGCGACTGTGTTGGGTCCGCGCATCAGGACGTGAACCACCGAGCACATGAGCAGCGTCGATGTGACATCGACCGTATCGCATGTCCGAGACTTTAGACAGAATATCCATTCCGTCCAGTCTTCACCTCGAACTAAACAACCGGCTGGAATGCCAGATTCGTTTCAGAAAGTTTGAAACAGCCGCAAGAGGGAGCCAGCGTCCGGACGCCAGACATCGACAAGTGTCTTGATTCTATAGTGGTTAGCTAGTTCTAGAGCTGTGTTGAAGATGGTGACGCCACCTAGATGCTCAAGTAGTAGAAGGCTAATACTTTTAAGTTCCCGTCTACAGTATGCGAGAGCTCGGCAAGATACTGCAATGGGTCTCCCTTCTGCTTGCGTGGCTTGCATCGGGTGGTCAATATTGCGATCTCCCACGAAGAGAAAGGCAGCTGACGTCTCAGGTTCATACTACGCGGGACGATACGGAGGTGTGATATGTCTTGTATTATATCGGGCACTGCTGAGACCAGCGTGCCTAGACTAGGAAGCTGATAGCCTGACAGATATTTTGCATGAAAGATTTCGCCATGAAGCCCAAGAAATGACTCAACAATCTGTGGTTACCCTCTTGGTGACGGACATGAAAGCGATCATCATCGCATCGGTTAAGGTCGACCAGACAATCTCGAAAGGACAAGTGCTGCGTCTGGATAGGCTTCCGCAGGGCTTTCGGCGCATCAAGGATGAATGTAAAACGGTCCAGCGTCTCTTGTATGAATGCTCCGCTGTTCGATCTAGAGGGACGTTGCAGCCTTGCAGGCACTGGCTTGCCGCCGTTCAAATTCCGCTACGTAGCAGTGTTAGTACTTACCGCATTTTAAACTTAGTGTATACTAATTTAGGTACTATAGTGAAATCAATAAAATAAATTATAAGTCCGAGTCCCTAGTTTACTAGTAGGTGCAATTCAAGTATTATAATAAAGCCTTACTTAGAATATTAATTATACTAAATAAAGCTACTAGTTATAAGAGTATAAGTAACTTAACGAGAACACTAAGATAATCGATCAATTACTATATAGTCCTTAGAACATCGACTATAAGAACTTAAGGAGTCCAAAAACCTCGCATACGATCCGTATAGCCCCTAAGGTCTTATATACTAGGCCCCTTAGTATTTTAGGACTAGTCTTAGTATAGGATAGGTACTTCTAGGGTCTACCGTAGTCCTATCCCATAATAATTACTCCCCTCCCCCGAAGTATACTCGTCCTCGAGTATAGGAGTAGTAGGTAAGAAGTAGCGTTCTAGTATAGCGCTATATACGTTCTATATTAATATTAGAAAAAATATAATACGTTTCCCTAATCTTAGGGTCGCTCCTAATCCTAATTTATTCTACTCTTAGGGATTATCTCGTATTTACTTTAGTTTACTTAATTCTAGCGAAACTTCGCGTACTTCTCGTACTCTAGTATAGTATATATAGTAAGCTATACCTATAAGGCTAAACTTTTTAATTATTTAGTCCTCGCTATTTAATCTTCGTTAAGATCTTAGCGATTAGTCCCTAGGTAAGGAGTATATTAACCTTCCTCTACCCTATCTTTCTTCTTTTTTTTTTTTTTTTTTTTTATATTTCTTATTCCTTAAGACCCCCCTCCTTAGTAAGTCCTATAGTTAGCCCTCTACTTTTTCCCTACTAATAGTATACTAG
>NW_013550579.1:1186626-1187276 GCF_000709125.1 Exophiala aquamarina CBS 119918
TTTTTTTATATTTCTTATTCCTTAAGACCCCCCTCCTTAGTAAGTCCTATAGTTAGCCCTCTACTTTTTCCCTACTAATAGTATACTAGCTACTTATCTTCTTATCTCTATCTAGAATTTCTATATAAGTTTCTATTTTTTCCTAGGATAATTAAAGTTAACCTAGTATACTAATCGTACTTATCTAGTATACTACCTAGTCGAGCCTTCGTTCTATTAATCTAAGGGGATATTAGTAATAAGATTACCGAGTATATTTATATAAGATATATAAGATCCTTAGGAAGAAATAACTAAGTATTACTTAATAAGAGTAAGCTTACTCTTCCTATACTAAGTATATATTAACTCTATTTTAGATAGGAAGATTTAATATAAGACTAAGAATAGGAAATATACTTAGTATAGAATCTAGGGTTATACTTATAAGGTAGTAAGTTTCCTTTTCCTATACTATTCTTATACTAACCTCCTAGGTATTCTTATATTTAACCTATACTATAAGGGTCCTAATTAAGTTTACTATAGATTTTATTAAGCCTAGTAGTATTAGCTAGATTATTTACTCTAGTAAACTTTTTATCTTCCTAGCTATTTCTTTACTAACTTTATACTAGATCGTTCTATTATAGAAGTAATTAACCGTATAG
>NW_013550579.1:1188361-1190018 GCF_000709125.1 Exophiala aquamarina CBS 119918
CTATAGGTTCTCCTACTACCTCTATACTTTCCTTATACTAATACTTTCTCTAGGCCCGAATTACTCTACTCCCTTAGCCTAAGAGAGATTTATATAATTTAACCGCTAGTAAGCTTAGAGCTAATATAATAATAGAGGATATTAAGATTAAAGCTATCGATAACTAGCCTACTAGACGAGTACGACGATACTTCTATATAGATACTAATAGTAATAAAGGTAAGCGGCTTCGTACTACTAATAGAGATTTCTATACTTTTACTAACTTAGAATAATTATTATTAGATAAACTTATAAAGTAGGTAACTTATAAGCGACTCGTAGCTAAATTTCCTACTATACCTTTAAAACGCCCTAGAACTAATAGTCCTACTAAGGATTCTAATTATTACTCTAGCTCTAGTCCTAGCTCTAAGTAGATTTCTAGCTTTAAGTACTACTCTACTATACTAATAGTATACTTTTTTATTTTATATTCTACTTTTATAGATTTTTAAAGTTAAATTCTAACTTTTTATTATTCTTTAGCTCTATAGCTATTAAGTAGTAGTTATCTCGTATACTTTATATATACTATATCCTTAATAGGCCTTATTATATTAGGGCTCGAGGCGCTTAGTTATAAGAGAAGAGAGAAGGGGCCTTAGCATGGAAGAATAAGTAAGGGAGGAAGAAAGTAGACGATCGAAGAGACAAGCAACGCGAGGAGGAGCAACCTAATATACGCGAGCTTACGTTGAGTATTAGATAGTAGTTATAAGAGTATAGTTTATAGAATTAAGAGCGTTTTTCCTTCTACGAGTTCGGCTATATAACTATATAGCCTAAATTTTAGTAGTAGTAACCTTTACGAATAAAGCTATTATAGCTTTATATACGTCTATTACGAGAAGTCTTAAAAGTATAGTCCTTTAGCGGACTTAAGACTATAGAGATCGATAGCGTTACTATTCCTCCGCTAATATAGGTAAGTAAAGAGTATCGTTTTAGTTATAGCTACTATAGTATTCGTTTTAACGTCGATTAGTTCTTATTCTACGGTCCTAGAAGAGAGAGAAACCCTAGTAACGTAGCCCTACTCCCTTATCCGACCTATAGGATAGGCGAGAATATATACCGATTTAATCTTAATATAAATAGTACTTCTTAAGAGAACGAACGAGTATTATAAGTATATTATCTTATAAAGGACCTTAGAACTATAGGAAAGACGACTACTAGCGGTCGGACCTAGGAGAAAACTATCCTAGAAGGTTAAAAACTACGAAAGAACGAAGTATTAGTTTAACCCTAAGAACGACGAAAGAATAGGTATACGATACTTCCGAAACTATCGGAGGAGTATTTCATTAAGAAAGCTTTTTCCTAACTTAAAACCGAGCGGAAAAGTTTAGGAACGACTTTACTAGAAACTCTTAAGTACCTTATTCGCTTAGTTAAATTAAGATACTTATTTAGAATACGTAGAAGTAAACCCGAGGGCGGGTATAATTCGAGCGTAAGGTACCCGAAAAGCTAAGAATAATCGTAGATACCTAACTAAAATTCGTTTCGACTATATAACTATATAGTCTAACGAGACGAGTCTTTAGAAACTAATAAGTATCCTAATAATTCTTTTAGTATTATAATAGATAAGAAAAATAACTAAGTAGTA
>NW_013550579.1:1193457-1194142 GCF_000709125.1 Exophiala aquamarina CBS 119918
TCGAGCTAGATAAATAAAAGATTTAGAAACTTATAAAGAAGAGTATATTAAAAAGAAAATAGAGTACGGTTTAGAATTATCCTCGAATAAGAAGAGAATAGCCTAGCGTATAGAAGAAAAGAAAGAATAAAAGAAAAGAGTTTCGATAATTAAAGAGAATAAGATCCCTAAAACCCCTAATAGTATAGAGGATACTATAATAGATAATATTAAACCTCGAATACTACGATCCGATAAGAGTAAAGAGAAAATAAAAGTAGTAGCGAAGCCGAAGGTATTTCTTTATAGTAAAATATCTTCTCTTATAAAAGATAAGCTTAAGAAGGTATTAAATAAAATAAAAGGAGTAGAGAGTCTAGTTAAGTTACTTATAAAATAAGAGGTCTAAGGAATTATAGTATAGTATCTCTTAGTAGAATCGAAGGAAGTACGAAGTCTACTACTTTCGAAGAAAGAATAGGAATATAACGAAGATACTAAATAGATTATTATAAGTAAAGCTTTAATTAATTCTATTAAAATAGATAATCTAGTATAGATAATTAAATACTAGAAAACGATTTTCTATACGGTCTATTCTATTATTCCGGTAGAAACTCGAATTAGAATTTAGGACGTACTTATAGATAGTAGAGCTAAGATTAACTTAATTATATAGTCTTTAGTAGAAGCGTTAAATCTTCTA
>NW_013550579.1:1198827-1199729 GCF_000709125.1 Exophiala aquamarina CBS 119918
TACGTTAGTTATATAGTAGCTTACCTAGATTCGTCTATTTAATTTTAAAGTCCGTTATATCTTAGGCGTTAAGAATACGGTAGCCGATACGCTTTTACGACGGCCTACTATAGAAGTAGATATTAAAGAGGCTAAAGAAGAAGAGAATATTAATATATAGGTAGAAAGATAACTTAATTCTATATAAGTTAAGATCTATCTCGTAAGGATAGAAGTAGATAAGTTAGGTAGACTAGATAATACGAATAAACGATTAAATTCGACTATTAAAGGAGGAGAGTTTAGTACTATTAAAGGGATAAAATTTAAGTAGGAAGAGTACGACGAAAAGTACTATATAATCGTAGAGTTTCTACTCTTATTAAGGAGACTAGAGGGGATAGCGGAAGAAGACTAGAGACCTTTTAAAAGGAATACGTTAAAGTTTCTAGTCCGAGATAGATATCTTTTTCGTAGGCCTAATAAGGTAAACTCTATTCGAAGGGTAATTAGTTTATTTAACTAAAAATAAGAGGTTCTAAAGTAGCTCTATAACGAGAGTAGTTATAGAGGAGGCGAAGCGACTTATAGAAGGATTTCGGATCGATATTAGTAGGAGAATATATAGAAAGAAGTTAAGTAGTTTATAAAATCTTATAGAGAATATTAGTTTAGAGCCTCGTAAAGAAAGGAAGAGCTACTTCGGCTAACGTAGATTAATTAACGTTAGAATAAAGTTACTATAGATATAGTATATATACCGGCGTCTTATAGGAAGAGTTTCCTAGTATAAATAAAGAGCGATTTTAGTAATTAGATCGAAGTAAGAGGACTTAGTAAAAACGATATAAAATAAGTCTTAAGGTTTCTATAGGAAGAAGTTATTTATAGGTATAGACTCTTTAAGACGCTAGTTATAGATA
>NW_013550578.1:0-4516 GCF_000709125.1 Exophiala aquamarina CBS 119918
ACAAGTGAACTATACTGTAATCGATAGAGCTCATTGAGTACAGTCGATTGATGTAATTATTAATATGATTATCTCGGTTGCGTAGTGCTGAGCAGAAAGTAATCTGGCCGGATAATCTGGCCTGAACCCTAAGAATTCCCATTCTCTCATTGGTCGCCCTACGAGTAATCTGGCCAGATTCCAGGGTCCTCTTGGATAGGGTTAGGAAGAGCTAATATAGAAGCGTCTTCTCTTTAACCGTTATATAGATTTTATTAAGATATAGTTTAAGAAAGTTAAGAGGGAATAATCCTTAATATTATAGTAATTAAGCTAGACGTCGCTAGATAACTAGAAAATTCGTTTCCGAAATATCTAAATCTTACTAGTAATTCTTTAAGGATCTTCCGATAGAATTATTAATATTTTAATTAATTTCTTAATAATCGTAAGGATCGTAATATCGCTAATATAGTACGTCTTCTCGCTATTCTATCCTTATTAGGTTCGATAAATTTAAGGGTCCTCTACGAGCGGTAGTTCGAGTTATCCTCGACCTTTAGTTTAGAGCCTAATCTAGATAGACCTTACTATAAATAATATATAGTCTATAGAGGTAAACTAATAAGCTAATATTAATTCTTTATATAGTCGGACGAAGAAGAGTCTATATTCTCTATCGTCGTAGTTAATAAAGTTAAAGTCTTAGGAGATACCGCGGTATCCTCTAGATCTATATTCGTCCTCGACGCTCTAAAAGGTACGCTTTAACCCTCTATAACTACCCTAGGGTCTATAGGGAAGCTAAATAAAGTATTTATTCTAATAACGACGACTACTATAGGTATCCTTAAACTCGTCCGCTTATTCTATTTATAACTTAATTATACTCGTCTTTTCGACTACTTCGGTCTACGTCCTTAGATTAAATTTAATTTTTAGAAGCTAAATTAAATTTAATTTAAGGACTCTTAGAACTATCCGAGATCTACTCCTAAAAGAACCTTACGCGACTCGGCCCCCTCTAGGATATCGTTCTAGACTAAGCTACCCTAGTATAGAACGCCCTCGCTACTTTCTCTAAACTTAATCGCGAGCCGACTATAGTTAAGATATTTAACGATAACGTATAAGTATTAAATTTCGTATCGCTTTCGCGTAGTTTATAGCTATTTTCTACCGAAAGCGGACTCGCTTAGTTTCTACTCGAGCGTCTTCTTCCTACTCTTCTTATACTTATTTCTATTTTCGTACTCGTCGCTCCTATTACTATTTTCGTTCCTATTACGTCTATTCTTATTTTCGTCGCTTCCGGACTTCTTTTCTTCTTTTCTATATATCGCGAGTCCGTCGCGCTTTAATACGCCGAGACTACCGTATAAACGCCTACTTTAAACTAAGCTACCGCTAGTCGGAGAATCGTAATACCGCTTAATTATAGATTCGCGTCTCTTCGTCTACGCGGGCGAGCCTCTCGTCGTAGCGCTATATTATACGATCGACGTCTTCGTAGGATAGAACTTAGATAGCGTCTCCCTCCTCGTTATCGTTTATCGTAACCGTTAACTCGGCGATACCTAGGGGAATAGACTTATAGAACGCTTACTACTCGATCTAGAGTAATCGTCGAAGAAGACCGAGCTATATTTTTCGTATTTCGTACTTCTTCTCTTCCTAGTAGAGTCGACGACGATTCTTATATTCGGATAGCTCGGAGTTATTCGAAATAGAATCGTAGAAGGCGTTATCGATATCTAAGTCGCGGTAGAGCTCTCTATATTTATTACGTAGATACTTAGTATTATTTCTATCTTTATCCTATTCGATATCCTCCGAGTACTACTCGGCCTCTCCGCCCTCGAGTAGCTCGAGCTCCTCGAGTTACCGAGCGACTTATTTCGGTCGTAAGAAGGCT
Organism: Exophiala aquamarina CBS 119918; assembly: GCF_000709125.1. Lineage (NCBI taxonomy): Eukaryota > Fungi > Ascomycota > Eurotiomycetes > Chaetothyriales > Herpotrichiellaceae > Exophiala > Exophiala aquamarina. Next base: position 1,895 of record NW_013550578.1, read on the forward strand.
AGCTTTATATTTAGCCGAGGTAATCTTCGTATAATACCTTAATTATATAGTTAACTCCTAACCTAGATATAGAATATTATAGTATTAATCTACTTCTAGGGTAACCGACTAGCGACTAGAGGACTAACGAGTTTATTACTAGTACCGAATAACCTAACTAGCGTCCTCCCTATAAAATTATACTACCTTATAGTTATAGTTCGACTACTAGTAGAACTAAAGACGACTATTATACTCTCGTTTATAGCTAAGTAGCGAAGTACGACTTAGGTAGGGAAGGAGCTAGAAATTAATACGAATATACTTACTAAACTAATATCGCTATACTTAATAATACTCTCGTCCTAAGGTATCGGTAATAATCTATCTATAGAAGGTATAGATTATACGATATAGTAGTCGCGCCTAGCTCCTACGGATAAAGGTATTACGCTTACCCTATAGCTACTAGAATAGATAATAAAAGTTTCGAATTTTCTAGTAAGCTAAGACTATTAAATACGTAGTAGCTCGATTAGGCTTTAGAATACGATCGAGAGTATCTACGCTAAGGCTAACCTTTTCCTTCGTAATCCTACTCTATTCGTTTAAGTAAATATAGGGCCGTAGAATCTCGAAGATATTTCGAAGAAATACTCGTAGATAAATAGCGTAGTAGAGTCGTATAATAAAGGCTATATAGATTAACGACTCTTTCTACCGCGATAGAAGCGAGATAGATAAAGCGACTAATATATAGTTATCTATATAGTTACGTAGTCGCCGATATTATAGTCGAAATATATCGAGGATCGAGACTTTCTAGACTTAAACTTAGCTACTAATTTTCGGACGGAGTACCTAGTTCTACTAGTTAATCTTATTCGCTAGCTACTCGTAACTATACTCTTATATATTAGTCCTAATCGCGAGTCCTTATCGAGGTATCTATCGTATTATAACCTAAGGTTAATAACGACGAGAATAAGCTTAGTACTAATCGAGCTATAGCTAAGGATATATTCTAGGAATAAGTACTCCTAAGAAGTATATAATATATTTCAGTATTAAGATTATAAGCTAAGTATACTCCTAGGCGATATAAGGTTTTTCTTAATAACGACTATAGAGAATCTTAAAGCTAAAATAGAACTTATTTAGGTAATATCGATACTATTCTATTAGCGTCTTAGTAGAATAGGCTACCTAAGAGTTTTAAGTAGGAAACTTAAACTAAGCCTAAGGAAGAGATAGACGTCGAATATACTAGTTAACCTTCCGGAGGAGCCGTAAGGTTAATCGACTTTCCTAACGAGCTCTATAAGATTTAGTCGCTAATACCTATAGCCTATAGTAACTACGAAACTTACTAGTAATATAAGCACGAGCTAGTACCTTAGATCGTATACTAATTACACCGCTAACTAGTTAAAAAGTAGCTAGTACCTCGGAACTAAGGGCTAGATTTAAGAGACTATCGTTAGTAAATAGATAGATATTACTAGCTATAGAGATCTCTTTAAAGCTTACGTAGTACTAAATATAAGCGACGCCCTATATACGAAGCTTTAACTTAAGCCCCGGTTCTAGTATAGCGCTACTAATACCGTAAATAAAGCCCTAGGGGTAGAAAGTTAACTTTAGTAATAATAAGTCTTATATATAGGCGTATAGTAAAGCGACGAAAAGACGGAGAAAGTCCTCTTACTATAAGAAATTATATCCTCCTAGAGGTATAGTCTTCTTACTAATATCTATATAGATAGTCTCTTCGCTAAAATAGTAAGCGTTAAATCGCGACTTAAACTATAGAAAGAAATAGTCTAGAGTACTAGCCTAGTTTACTATCTTCTAGGGTTATAACTTTAACTCCTTTCCTATAATAATAATATAGGTACTCCGAAAGAGATAATTACCTTATTCTTCGACTCGTCGTAAGATAGCTTCTTAAATAGCGAATAAGTATATCATAGGAATTTTATACTATAGATTTTAATAGTAAGTATTAGCGGTCGCTATAGCTATACGAGTTTCGGTAAAGTAAGCGCGAGCGTTAGCCTAAGCGTACTAAAAGCTAGACGAAAGATATTAGAGACGAGTAGGGGAGAGATATTCCCTTATACTAGAGAGTAAGATTCGATTAGTCTAGTATTAGAATTATTACTTAGTAAGTCGTTAACTCTACTTCTTACTAACTATAAATATAGATAGCTAGTAGAGCTAGGGGAAGATATAGTAGCTAGTAAACTCATCGATACCTAGAAGACGATAAAAGTAATAGTTTAGAATATAGTAAAGGAGGACTCGACGTTAATAGAGATAACTATACTTATCCTCGTACTAAACGGCGATAGGTTTTATATATATACTAGTAGTAAGGGCGCCGAGCGACGCCTAAGATAGATACTATAAGATCCCCTACCGAAAAATACCTAAATATTAACTAAAGACGATTAAACTATCGATATCGAACTCTTTAGTTACCGTATAGTTATAGGCCGTCTCGACTAAGGAGTTAATTCGGAGTCGTAGATCGCGGTCGGCCTCGTAAGTATAGCTAGTAAAAAGATACTATAGCTCCTCTAGCGTATATTCTACCGCCGGCTTCTTAATAGTTAGATTTAAGATTATATCGAGTAGCTC
>NW_013550578.1:4836-151490 GCF_000709125.1 Exophiala aquamarina CBS 119918
ATTTAAGATTATATCGAGTAGCTCTTTATCCGTAGGAAAGTAGGACTTAATATACTCTAGGCCGGCCTATAAGCCTATAGAGTTAGTAAGCGTAGAAGTAGAAGGCTTATTCTAACGTTATATAAGGCTCTCTACTAGTAAGGTCGGAGCGTCCGGCGTATAATAAACTAGTTTAAGTAGTAATTAGGCGGAATCGTCCGAGAGATATTATATAGCGAGGAAATAGGCGAGAGAGAAAGTAGGAAGTAGAGCCGAAGTAGGGCCTAATTTAATAGAAATAGAGCGGGAAGGTCGATAGGAAGATAATTTAAGAGAAGGCCTTCGAGTAGCTTATTAAGGGCGGTCGACTAGGCGTAAGCGCCTAGAAGAAATACTAGAAACTAAGGATAAGTAAAGAGGTAATCTTAGGAGTAATATCGATAGAGTCTTTAAGGATAAAGAATTAGATATCTCTATAGCTATATTAACTTATAATAATATATTCGTTCTCTTATAGAGTACTAGATAATCTTCCTCGTCGTCTAGTATAAGGATATTCTCGGAAAAGTCTTCGTTAATATAGAGAAGAATATTATCGAGATAGATTAGTAGACTTAGTATAGCTATCGATACCGCTTTCGATAGAAGCCTAGTAGCTTCCTATACTATTTCTCCTAGAAATTAAAGAGTCGGCCGCTATAAGAATATTTAATAGTAAGGTACTCTAAGATAATAATAAGGGCTAGTAGTTTACTTAAGAGACTAGAGGATAACTATTATCTCGTCGAAGTCTTATTCGTTAACGACGTCGACGAGCTTTATCTATCTACTTAGAGGAATTATACTTTCGAGGTCGACTTCTAGCTATATTAAAATAGAATATAAACTAAGAAGAAGTACTTATAAGTAGAAGGTAGGACTAGAGACGAGAAGTTCGTTAACTTAGGTATAAGCGTAAGTTAGGATAGAATATTTCTTATTCGATATTTAAGAGGTAGCTAATTACTAGGGATATATATCTTAAATACTAGAAGCTAAGATAAAATAAAGTAGCGTATTCTAGTTAGAAATACTATTACTAAGAAGAAAAGGATACTCTCGTCTATAATAAAAGAGCTAACTTTCTATATTAGTATTACTACTTCTACTCTATCTACTTCGCCTATATCCTTAGATTAAATTTAATTCGCTTATCGAATTAAATTTAATCTAAGTACCCTTTAAACCTAGCGAACCTACTTACCCTTACTACGAACTCGAGTTCTTTCCTCGTACGCTACGACTATATTAACATTAGAATAGAGGAAGCTAACTCTCTAGTATATTTATATAGAAGTAAGTTATAGTATAATAACTTTAGTAGTAGTAGCTATATAAGACTAGGAGGGGTAGTATCCTATACTTATATAGATAGGTATAGTTAGTTTAACTCGCTAGAAACTTAATTAGAATTAGTTAGAACTAGAGTAGATAAATATAATTAAATAAACTCTCTAAAAATTTAATTAAGACTAGTTTAAGCCTAGAGTAGATAAAGGTAATTAGAGTAACTCTCTAAAAATTTAAAAACGGTTTAGCGTTACTTAAAATCTCTTAGCGGTCTTCGATAGACCTCGATATTTCTAAACTTTAGGATACTATTATAATACGAATATAGAGGTAGTATAGGAATAAACTATATTACGATACTTAGGAAGGTAAGCTCTATCTACTAGCCTAATAATACTTAGAGATATTAAATATTTTAGTACTATATTTAAAGTATAAACTACCCTATAGAGTTTAGGAGAAAATAACCCTAGTTTTTTAGATTTCTATAGGCCTTAGCGTAGTAGAGCGGGACACTACCGATATTAATAATAGTTAGGGTTCGTCGCGGTCGTACGTAGAAGGTCGGCGTAGAAGACGTTATAAATACCTAGTAGAGTATCTAGCCGATAGCTATAAGTACCGATAGATTTTAATACTATATACTTAGCGTTCTTCTAGTTTAGTTTCTTTAACTATCGGATCGTACGTATATTTTAGAAATTAAGCTAAACCTTATCGCTAATCCGAAACTATACCGCTTATTACCTCGTACGATTTATAGCTTCTTCTTACTCCTACTAGGTAACTACTATTAATATTTAGGCCTATTTCCTCGCCTTCTATAGCCGTTATACGATCTCTTCTCCTTATTCGATAGGGCTTCTAGGAGTAGTAATTAGTCGTATAACGTTCGTTAGCTAAATCGTCTCGATATAGTATTCGTAACTAAGGAAGAAGAGGCTTATTCTCGTTAACTAAGCGTCGCGGTTATTAATCGCTAGCTCGACTATTAGGAGTACTCCTACCTAATTATCCTATACTCTTCTAATATATATACGTAGGTACGTCTCGACTATTTAGTTTATACGTTTCGTTAATTCGTCTATCTATAAGTAAAAAGCTATCGATAATCGTCGTATAATACTTAATAGTTTATAAAATCGTATCTAAAGGACTCCTATAAACTAGAAGCCTCGATTCGTAATAATCGCTACTAGTAGATCGTATTACCGATAGAACGTACGAAGGAATATTCTTACTACGTCCTCTACCTCGATTAAGCGTATTTCTTCGAGGATTACTCTCTTTCCTAGTCGATTCGTAATTACTAGGAGGTTCGTATACCCCTCGCTCTTAGGAAGTCTAGTAATAAAGTTTATCGATATTTCGCGCTATACTTAGTCTAGTACGGAAAGTAGCTTAAGGAACTCGACTTTTCTCTTCTACTATACCTTTATCTATTTATAAATATTATAGTTCCGTATAAATCTTCGAATATCTTATAATATATTCGACTAGAAGAAGTCTCGAGATAGGATCGCTATTATTCCTTCTTATTCCGAATATCTATTTACTATTAAGTCGTAAGTTTATTAAATAATACTCGTACGAAGAAGCTTAGAATTCGATACCTATCGCCTTTCTCGGAAGAGGAGCTATTCGTTACTATTTACGTCGTATTTAGAAATCGAAACTTTTAACCTTAATATCGAGGAAAAAACTCGAGTCCTTTTTCGTATAGCTTCTACTACTTCCTAGTAGGTATCGTCCGCTAGTTCTATCGCTACCTAGAGTTAGTCCGTTACTATCGTTAATTTTCTATTAAACGAGTATCTACTAGAAAATACCGGTACTACGTATAGTACTTTCTTCCTCTCTTCTACTATTTCTAGCTTTAAGAGTTAAACTATATAATACTAGAGTCGATCGTTATCCTCGTCCTCTAGTAAGTTCTATTCGCGTCGAGAAAGGGCGTCTACTCGCTCGTTATTCGTTCCTTTAATATATAAGATCTTAAAGTTATATCGAGATAGAATAAGTAACTATTATATCTAGCGTTTCGTTAGTTTTCGTACGATTATAAAGTATTCGAGATTCTTATAATTAGATCGAATCTTAAATTCCTTAACGCTTCGTAGTTTAGCGTTCTATTCTTCTAGATATCGTATAATCGCTAGTATTTCCTTATCGTAGATCTCGTAGTTATATTCCGCGGATAAGTTCTTCTTCGAGAAGAAGGCGTAGAATCGTACGACCCCTTTATTATCGACTTAGTATAGTATACTATCGATATACTACTTTAATATATCTACTTCTACTATTATTTCTCTTTTAGCGTCGAATAATATAAGTATCGATACTATCGTAAATATCTTCTTTAGCCGTATAAAGGCTAGGTTAACTTCTTCGTTCTATTAAAAAGTAATATCCTTTCGTACGAGCTTTATAATCGATAAGATAATTATTAAGAATTCCTTTATAAACTTTCGATAGAAATTTACGAAGCCGATAAAACTTTATACTTCTTTAACTATATAAGGAGCTTTCTATTCTAGAATTACCGATACCTTTACGAAGTCTATTTATACGCCTATTTCCGCTTCGATAATAAACCTAAGATATTTAGTAGACTTTACTTTAAACTCGTATTTTAAGATATTAATTTAGAAATCCGCTTCTCGTAGTCGTTAAAGGACTTATCGTACGTAATTTCGATATTCTTCTTAGGATTCGAAAGAGTAGATAAGAATATCGTCTACGTACGCTAAATAGAAGATATCTAGATAGTCGCGAAGAGCTTAATTAATATACTTCTAGAACGTACTAAGTACGTTCGCGAGCCTAAAGGAAGTAACTATCTATTGGAAAAGGTCGTATCTCGTACGAAATATCGTTATCTATTCGTCGCCTTCTACGATTCGAATCTTATAAAAAGCCGCTATAACGTCGAGTTTCGTATACTATTTTACGCGTTTAATATTTCGTAAAGTCTCGTAGATTAGTAGTAAAGGATAATAATCTTTCTTCGTAATCTTATTAAGACCGCGATAGTCGATATAAAATCTTAGACTACCTTTCGATTTTCGTACGAAGAGTATAGGAGCTACCGCGAACGACGAACTTACTCTAATAAAGCCTTTATCGAGTAGTTCCGTAAGAGTCTTTCGTAGGACGAGTAGCTCGTCTCGAGATATACTATATAGAAGCTCCTAAGGAACTTCGGGCGTCTTTCTATTTTTTATTACTAGTTCGATACTATAGTTAACTCTTTTTCCTCGTATAAGGAGAAGTTAATCCGCTTATAATTAATTAAATACGTTAAGATATTCGTAGAAGTACTTAGGTAGCTTTATACGAGGGTTAACCGGAACTTTTATCGTTAATACTTTCTCGATATTCGCTAAGCTAGTAGCGAATACTTCGACTTCTTTCTACTTTCGTTTTCGTTAACGTTATATTAGTATAGCGAAGGCTAGTACCGAAATCGATATAAGGTCTAGCTTAGTACGTTATCTTTATCGTATATTTAGAATTCGGATACTAGAGCGGCTAATATATAGATATTCCTTTTATAGACTAATTCGAACGTTATTCTTTTTTATCTAAGGAAGACCGAAAATTATATCGTACGATATATCGAGAATTATATAAAGGAAGATATCCTCTTTATAACCGTTAAAATTAATTTCTAACTTAATAACGTTCGTAATTTCTAACTTTATATTCGTACTAAAACCGATAATTAAGCGAGGAGTAATTAAGATACGCTAAAGACTATTACGAGAAGCGAAACGAATATTAATTAGTTTATAAAATAGATAACTCGTATCTACTAGTACTAACGTAAAAACTTCTTAATTTACTTATATAGATACTAAGAACGATAGACTATTTATTAACTTCTTAAAGTCGCTCTACTTCTACTTCGTCTTCTTCGTATACTTCTAACGACGATTTTCGTTAGAAGCTACTCTTTTAACTACTCCGTCTCGACTAACGTTACCTCTACTTCTCTAGTAGTAGTTATCGCCGTTATCGTTATTTACTCTCGTAGCCGCTAGGCTAGCCTTAGCTCGTACTTCTAGATAAAGTAGTCTAGTCGGCCGTAACGTAGATACTATCCTTTTTCTCGACGTTAGTCGAGGGTCGCTTAGAATATCTAGGCCGCTCGTTAGCGAGGTCTTACGGCCGCTACTTAGGTTATCGACTATAATTTCTAGTCTATTATATTCTCCGTCGAGAAGGATCCTTTTCTCTCGTACACGAGTATTATAGCTCGCGTCTTCCTCCTATAGAGGACTTCTAGGTTCGTACTAATACTATAGAGAAGTATATAGTATTCTCGATACGACGCCGAGGTCGGCGCCGCTATAACCGCGTTTTATAGCTCGTACGAGATATAGTTCGCGAGGAATATCTTCTTAACTTAATCTACCTAGTTAAGACCTCCTATATCGAGGAACGTACGGTCGAATTTAGCGAGGAAAGTACTAAAAGCTTTCGATCCTTATCGTAGCGTTAAGAGTTTCCTCGATACTCTCTCTATAGACTTACTATCGTCGTACGTAGCCTTTAGTTAGCTAATAAGGCCCTCGATAGTTATCTATAGCGTTAACTATACGGAGTTAACCTATAATAATAGTTAGGAGAGTACGTCTCCCCTTAATCGACTATAAAGGTACTAAAACTATATAGCTTTACTCTTATCTACTCGGTTAACGACGAGCTTTACTCGCGCTTACGTTAACTACGGGCGGAATACCGCCCTCGTTCTATTAAATTCGGATAGCTTCGAGAGCTTATTCTTCCGTCGTACGACTACGGTTCTTATAACGACGTCCGCTACGACTACTAATAGTATTGTCGCCCTCGATAGAGTAGTAATATCCTAACTATTATTTCGCTACTAGAGCTACTACTCTAGTATTACTATATATTAATTCTATACGACTATCTATTCGTTCTACATCTAAATTATTTAAAATAATTATACTACCTACTATAGGAAAGCTTTCGTTAGTACTACTAATATATCTATCTTATACGATAAGAACTCGTTCTCTTAACTATATAATAGAGAGCTTAACGTAATATAAGGGTTTTAATAGGAGCTTATTTAACTACTATAGGACCTATTTAATAAGGACGTTAATATTATAATCCGAGCTATAAGTAGTTCTAACTAAGGTAGGGTTCCTTAATGGGGTAGGTATTAGAGTGTTAACTAAGATAATAAAGGAAATACTTATTCGTCGGACTATATCCTAAATGTAGGTATAGGATTACTAACGAAGTTAACTACGAACTATACCTCTCTAGGTAAAAGAGTATATATATATAATGCTAGCCTAGACTATAGACTTACTTAGACTATCTTTATAGTCTATAGTCCTCTATAGTCTATCTTCTAGTTACGTAACGTAGCCTCGTTCTTTATCGGCTAACTTCCTTATTTCATCTAAGTATAGGTAGCTTATCCTTAGCGACTCTTCTAGTGACCTAGTTCGTAACACTATTCCCCTCTCTTCTTGTACGTTACCCTCAACGTATATAAGGTAAGTACTGCCTACCCGAGGCGGTCTACCCTCTTCCTTCCTTTCTATAGCTAACTATACCTCCTAAGGCCTCTCTCTCTAAGCCCGAGTAACTTCGACGTCTAGCTACTAAAATTAAACTTCCCGGTTTTAGCTTCGAAACTATAGCCCCCTATCCTTAATGCGTTAAAGCGTATAAAGTATATATTGTTCGTAAGGGTTATTCTCGTTGTTCCGTCTATATACGAAAGAATATTATATATAGTGGTACTTTCTCGGATATCGAATTTAATTATTTAGAAAATAAGAAGCGCGAGTTACGCGAGAAGAACGATAAGCTACGATAGGAGCTAGCTAGTCTAGCCCGCCGTATTATTACCGCCTAAACCGAGTAGTCTAAGGTTAAAGCCCGCCTCGAGAAAATTACTAAGAAGTAGAGCGAGATAGTCGACCGGGAGGCGCGGCTTCTTAGAGAACTAGCGGACGATAGTCCCGGCGAGTTCAACTTTACCGTAATGACTAATAATTTCTTAATAGAGGAGCCCTCCTAGCTAGATTACTCCGTTAGTAATACCGGGCAATAAGTTTCTAGTTAAGGTTTATTCCCGGTTCCTACGTATTTTCCTCCTCCGGGTATCCTAACTACTTAACTAGATATTCTATTCGGTAGCCTTCCTACCTATATTAGAGTATAGCTTCTATATCGTAATAGGGTTCCTAGGTTTTATTATCGATATATACTAGTCCTAGTCTAGCTCCGCCTAGTACTCTTTCTAATAGCGATTTATAGAATACTAGGTATATATTTAGTCCCCCTAGTAGCTATAGCTCGTAAGAGACTAGTCCTAATATCTTCTTAATTCGGTACGATCTAATCTTCGTATAATCTAGTTTTTTACTTAGTCTTTATATTTTTATATTTTTTATATTAACGTAAACTATCTCCCCCTCCTAGAAGTCTAGTCCCTTAGATCTTTTCTTATTTACTATTTTTATAGTTATTTTTAATATTTTATCTAATTTCGTTTTTAGTAGAAAGTATAGTTTATATAAATCTTCTACTTTTATTCTTACTTTTTCCGCTATAGGCCTATCGCTTAGTAGTTCTTTCTTAAAGTCTAGGTATCTCCCGTAATTCGTAAAGAACGGTAATATTCCGGTTACCGATATATTATTATTAAAAGCGAATTAAGCTATTAGTAATAACTCGACCTAATTCTTTTATTAGTAATCTACGTAGTATCGTAGGTATTATTCTATTATCTAATTCGTTCTTTCCGTTTATCTATCCGTTTATAGGTAATAAGATATCGATATTTTATGTTTAATTCCTAATAGGTCGGTTAACGATTACTAAAACTATAAATTAAATAGTTTATCCCTATCTATAATAATAACTTTTAGTATTCTATATTATACGAATACTATTCTTATAATCGTATATACTAGTTCTTCTACTATCGATACTTCTTTATATAGTAGTAGGTAAATATATTTTATTAGTATATTATTTATCGTAAGTATACTATTATATATTATACTCGTTATAGGTTCTTTCGATAGTAGTAGCTTAACTATAAAGTTTATTACTATCCTTAACTATACCTTATCTATATTCTCCGCTAATTATAGTAGCCCGTATAGTCTATATCTTACGTATTTAGCTTTATAGTATATATCGTAATTCTTAACGTATTCCTCGACGTCTTTTCTTAACTCTATCTAGATAAAGTCTCGCGTTACTAGTTCGATTATTTTATTAATACCTAGGTATCCTACGCTTTTATTATTATACCTCGCTTATATAATTCCCTATTTTTATTCTAGTATTAGTTCTATTTCTAATACCGCGAGTATTCTTATTTCTATTTTTCTATATATTAGGTAATTTCCTCTTCTTTCTAGGAGCGCCGCTAGCTTCGGTTCTAGCCCTTCTATATAGTTCGTTCTTCGACTAAGGGCATCGGCTATAACGTTCTCTATTCCTCGAATATATATAATTTTAAAATCGTAAGAGGCTAAAGTTTTAGCCTATCTAACTTATCTTCTATTAAGTTCCTTAGTTATTATCTAATATATTAGATTCTTATAGTCTAAGTATACTTATACTAGGTATTTAGCTCCTTCTAGGTATACTCTCTATATCTTTAGGTATTCTACTACTACTAGTAGTTCCTTATCGTAGATATTATAATTTACCTCGAGTCCGCTTAGCTTCCTTAAATAATATACTACTAGATAAAGCTTCCCTTATTCGTCTTTTTATTTAAGGTAGCCTCCTATTACTTTATTTAAGGCGTCTATTTCTACGGTTACTTCTTTTTCTAGATCGAAAATATATAAGATTAGCGCGGTCGTTATTCGTCGCTTTAGCTCTTTAAAGGTATTCTTATATTTTTCCCTAAAATTAAAGATTATCTCTTTCTTAGTTAAGTTAGTAATTAGTACTACGATTTTCGAGAAGTCCTTAATAAACTTCCGATAATAATTAATTAATCTATAGAACGCCTATACCTCCTTAACTATCGTTAGTTCTAGCTATTTATTAATAGCTCGAACTTTTTCTTAGTTCGGTACGAGTCCTTCCGAAGATATAATATAGCCTAGGAATCTAATACTATTCTTATAGAATTCGTATTTAGATAGCTTAAGTAGAATCTTATTTTCCTTTAGCTTTTCTATTACTTTCTTTATATACTCTACGTATTCTCCGTAGGTCTTTAAGAAGATTAGGATATCGTTAAGGTAGATAATAACGAATATATCTAAATATTCTCTTAGAGCGTTGTTTATAAATTCTTAGAACGTTAATAGTATATTAGTAAGTCTAAAAGGTATAACTAGGAATTCGTAGATCTCCTATCTTATTCGGAATACCGTTTTCTATTCTTCTTCGATAGCTATTCTAATTAGGTAATAGGTGTCCCTAGTATTTAACGCGGTAAACTATACGGCGCCTAAGAAGCGATCCTATAGTTTATTCTATCGGAGAATAGAATAATAGTCCTTAATAGTCTTATTATTAAGTAGTCTATAGTCGATATATAGTCGTAGTAATCTATTCTTCTTTATTACGAAGAGTATACTATAGAATATAGATCTATACTTTTCTACCTTTAGTTAGCTTCTTCTTACTAAGCCCTTTACTTTTAGTTTCTCGATATAGTCCTTTAGGAAGTCTTCTTCTTTCTTTAAGAGTAATTTTAACTATTCCTTATAGTTAAGTACCTCTCCTTCTTTTATAGATATTCTATAATCCTAAGGCTAGTATTCTAGAAGCGCTACTTTACCTTCCTTTTCTATAAATAGTTCTCTATATTTTATATATTTTAGGAGTAGCTCTTCGATATTAGTTTAGGCTAATATTCTACCTCTCGATCGTATCTATATCGCCTTTACGAAGGGAATCTTTAAAGATAATCGGTCTTCCGTTTTCGTTCCGTAACTATAATCCGGAAATTCGAGTTTTCTTATTTTCTAGTTTATTTAGGAGTTATATTTTTCTAGCTACCCTATTTCTAGTATAGCGTTATATTTTATCGCTATTATATCTAGGGTTATTCTTTCCTAGTAGTTTCCTATTAGTAGTTCGACCTATCGTAGTTCTTTTCTTATTTATTCGTCCTCGAATTCTATTAGCGATCCGTCTACTATCGTAAGTCGGTATAGTTCTATCTTCGCCTTTATATAGTCTTTTAACCTTTATACTATATAGTATAAGATATAATTTCCGTTTACTCCGAAGTCTACTATAAGTCGTATAGAAAGGTTCTATAGAACGGCCGTAAGGACTATATATTCCGCTTTACCTCTATCTAATTTATATAGAGTCTAAGGCTATTACCGTAGGTAACCTAGCCTTAATAGGTTATTCCTTCGTTATTTTTTAAATATACGTATAGTTTTAACTCTATCGTATAAGTATCCTTATTATACTTATCTATTAATCGGTATATTATTTTACTAATCGGAATTCGGGGTCGATTAGGACTTATATTTTATAGGTATTAGTATAGCTTAAAATACTACTAGTAGCTTCTTTTCGTATAGCTAAAATAACCGAATAGGTATATCGGGTCTATTCGTCTATCGATGTAAGGTATATCCTCCTTCTTATCTTCCTATATCGTATATAAGTTTCGTATCGTCGGGGCTTCTATTTCCTAGATTTTCTTAGCGTCTTTCTAGTCGAGATTTACTATAATTCGTTTATAGATTAGCCCTTATACGTAAGCGTATACCGTTAGTACTTAACTATATCTATAATCCTAGTAGAATAATATATTAATTTCGTTCTATTATTCTTATAGTTTTATTCTAGGATCGTAGTAGATATAGAGATATCTTCCGGTTTCGCTATTATATCCTATATATTCGTTATATTTCTAGTACTTTATTATAATCTTAATTTAGTTCCTTATAACCTTAGCTACGTAATACTTTTCTTCTTCTTCCGATAATATTTTAGAGTCTTCTTCTATTTCTTTAGTATTTACTTCTTCCTATTCCTCTTCTTTATTATCTAAATATACTAATCGTACTTATACTCCTCCGATTATTTATACTAGTAGGTCGTAACGTACTACTCTACTCTCTACTATATCGTATAAATAGTAAGAAGCTACTACTAGATATTCTAAGTTATAGTATCCGTTTAAGTTAACTACCCTCCGAGTCGATTATCGTGGTCCGCTAGGGTAAAATATTAATCTTTTAATACCGTCTTTAATACTTACCTAGTAGTAGTTAGTAATAAATACTATAAGATAATATTCCGATACTATTATCTTATTTTTCTCTTCTATTAGTACTACGTCCTCGGGATAGGTATACGTTATTCTTTATAGTCTTATTTTCTTATATTTATTTAACTACTATCGTAACTCTTCCGATTAGTTATCGTTTTCTCCTTCTCTAAATATAAAGGGGAATACGTAGCTTACGTAGTCGTACGTATAGCTATTTTCTTTATCCTCGTATTTATCCTAGGTATATTTATAGATTATTATATATATTCTTTCTTTCTTTAGTTATCCTAGGGGATTATACTATATCCCGAAGTTTTCCGTTAATCCTACTACCTAGTAGTAGGTCCGGATAATTACTAGGTCGGGCTTATTTAGTATAATCTTATCCGCGGATCCTTTTTCTATTATAGATATATTGTAGTAAGGCGGTAGTAGCGTTACCGTCCTTAAGCTAAATAGTCCTTACTTAAGCTAAACTAGCTATCCTTCCGTATAGGTTACTCCTTTACCGGGTCCTTTAAAGGTCGTAAAGTAAGCCTCCTCGTTATACGTATTATATATATATTTAGCTTATAAGAAGTATTTCTAGTCGTTATATTTCTAGATCTATATATATTTTTATTCTCTTCTAGGAGTAGCGCCTAGGTTATAACGGTATAGGGTTTCTCCTTCCCTTCTATCCTAGAAATATATATAGAATTCCGTAGAGTTCTTATATTATCGTAATATCTCGTCTATCGATACCTATTCGTCTTCTTCTCGCTAGATTCTTAGTTAATATAATTCCCTATCTTCCGTATACGTATAGGTATATCTATATTATTAGTATCCTCGGGTTCGGTACTTATAGATTAACGCCGTTTTAAACGTTTCCTACGTTACTCTTCTATCTAATACTATAACTCCGTTAATCGTTTTCTAGAACCTTATTCTAATTATCGTATAGTTATCTATATTTATAAGTACCGTTTCTTTTTCGAAATCGACTATTATTATAGCTAGGGTTTCCTAGACCCTCTATTTCTATTCTCGAGGTTTTATACTTCCCCTATCTTTATATAGAAACTACTATTTTTCGGTCTTTAAAACTAGGTAGAGTTAGTAGTTATCCTCGTAATAGAAATACTATAATTCTTAAGCGTATCTTACGGTATTTCTCCTCGTATTATATATTACTTCGCTCTACTATTCTCCTTTTAGGAGTTCGTCGAACTTTTCTTTCCTCTAAGTCTTACGCTTAGGTTTCTTAGTCTAATATCTCGACTAGAGCTCTTCTTCTAATTACTTAGTATCTAACTTACCTAACCCTCGAGGGTTATCCGATTCCTAATAGTCCTTCTATACTAGTTTATCCTTACCCTCGATAGGTCTTTAGGTTTCTTTAATAGTATCGGCCTTTTTCGCTATTAAGCCGTCTATACTACCGCTCTATATATTTATTATATATAGTCCTCGAGCGCTTTTCTTTTCTAGGTAATCGCGTATATAGTGTCCGGGCTTACTATATTCGTAGTATAGATTTTCCTTTCTTTATCTTTCCTTTTCTCGATCGCGTCCTTCTACAACCTTCCGCCCTATATTCCGGCCTCTACCTAGGCCTATTCGTCGGGTATTATAACGTTCTATAGCGTCTAGGTCTATAGGGTCTCCGTAGTCTCGTAGGCGTTTCGTATTAGTTCGAGGAGAATATCGATACCCTCGGTACCCTCGTTTTCCTAAGCTCCTCCCTTAATTATCTTCTATACGTAACTCGTATAGTCGATTATTAAGTTTAATAGCTTTATCTACTATATCTTTATAGGTCTTCGGGCGCTCTATTATTTCCTTCCTAACTTCCTTCTTTAATCTATTATAGAACGTATCTTTAAAGATATTATTATCCGTATACTCTAGTTCCTTTACTAGCTTCTTAAATTCCGAATAATAATTAGCTATAGATCCTATTTATTTAAGGATATAGATAGTACGAAAGGCTACTATAGCCTTATTAACCGTACTATAGATCTATTTAATTATCGTTTCGAACTACGTAAAGTTCCTAAAGTATACCTTAGTTTCGTTATTAGGGTTAGAGAACTCGAGGTAGTCGTTCTATACTAGTTTAAACTAATAGAACGCCGCTCCCTTTAGGTATATTACTACGAATATAACCTTATCCTCTATCCTAGTATACTTAGCTAGATTAAGTTTAAAGGTAGTCTTAAGTTATGTAAGGAAGTATTCTAGCTTCTCCCTATTTCTATAGAATAGTTCTACCTTAATACTATCCCGAGATATATTAGCGAGTCCTAGTACGTTAACTATATCTACGTCTAAGTCTTCGTTAGAACTACTATCTTAAACGATGTTAGTCTTTAAAGAATTGTTTAAGGCTACGAGTAGACGTGCGCTAGGTAGTAGGGATCTAAGTCGAGATAATCCTACGTTAGACATCTAATACTAATTAAGTAGTAGTTAAAGTATTATAATCCGAGCTATAAGTAGTTCTAACTAAGGTAGGGTTCCTTAATAGAGTAGGTACTAGAGTATTAACTAAGATAATAAAGGGAATACTTATTCGTCGGACTATATCCTAAATATAGGTATAGGATTACTAACGAAGTTAACTACGAACTATACTTCTCTAGGTGAAAGAGTGTGTATATATAATGCTAGCCTAGACTATAGACTTACTTAGACTATCTTTATAGTCTATAGTCCTCCATAGTCCATCTTCTAGTCACGTGACGTAGCCTCGTTCTCCATCGGCTAACTTCCTTGTTTCATCTAAGTGTAGGTGGCTTGTCCTTGGCGACCCTTCCAGTGACCTAGTTCGTAATAGTTAAGCTAAAGGGAAGAGAGAAAGAAGTCCTACCGCTATCTATAGGAAGATATAATCTCCTAAGGTAGGTCGCCCGGTATCCTAAGTAACTATTAGCGTTACGTAATATCGTCCGGCTATATAACTATACGGTCGAATCTAGGTATCGCTAGTTTAGTCTTAGCGTCGCTCGCTAAGACATCCATTAATATCACGTAATATCGTTCGGCTGTATAACTGTACGGTCGAATCTAGACGTCGCTAGTTCTTACCAAGACATCCTACGGGTTTAACCCGTGATAAGAAGTCCTCGAGGAATCTCTACTAGCTATATTACTAAGTATCGAGTTATAAAACGACGATAATTAGTAATATCGAAACTATTAGTAAGTAGGCCTAGTAGAACTTAGCCTCGATACCGTAAAATCCTAAGGCTAAGATCTTAAATACTAATACTATCTATACTATTACGAGGCCTAACTCTAGTTATTAAAATTCCTAGTAGTATAGTATAAGGGAAAAGAAGGACTTACTAGTCTTTTTAGTAAAGATATACTATTTAGTAATCCTATATTTTTTTATTTAGACTTAATTTTAAGTACTTTTACTAATAGACTTATCTTACATTATTTCTTATATTTTAGAACTACATAGGACTCTAGGGTAAAGATTAAGAACTCTAGTAGAGTCTAGATTATTATCTTAGCCTTAAGTAAAAAGATTAGTTTATAAATTATAAAATACTATATAGTATAGTATTTTAATATAGCTAGGGTAATATATAGATATTTTCAGTAATTTAGGCTACTAAGACTAAACCTAATAGGGGAATAAACCCTATTGGGTTTTTAGTTAATCGGGTTTTTATAAGGACTAAAAACCCTATAGGGCTTTTTGCTCGGGTTATAAAAGGTCTACGGGTTGTCTAACCTAACCCGTTGCGCAGCCTAGCTAGAAATAATAAAACTTAGAGAGATATAGTACGTATAGGTATACTAGCTATTAAACTTAAAACGATAGAATAGAAGGGCGATAGAGGATTTACTATATAGACTATAGGAGTATAGGGAAAATATCGATTATATATAGAAGTATAGGAAAAATATCGATTATAGTATACTTATAGAATAGAAAATAGTTACTATAAGAGCTTAGTTATAATATATAAGCGTAGGGAAAACTATCCTTACTATACGGTAGCCCTAGGCTCCCTAGGCTCCTATAGTAAATTAAGTTACGCTAGGCTACGGGCTAAAATACCGATAAAGGCCCCTTTCCTCTTTCTTTTATAACTAAGCGCCTCGAGCCCTAATATAATACCTAGCGTAATCTAGTAGTATCCTTAGTACTTTTATAGGAATATACTAAGGATACGGAAAATATTAATTTTTTTACCGCGATAATATAAAGAGGAATCTTTTTATTTATTTTTAGGAACTATTCTACTTATTATATATTCTAGCCTAGTAGGTCGAGAATAATATATAGAAAAGGTTATAAAGTAAAGTTCTAAGATAAACGGCTAAATAGTATCGTTACGGTAACTTCCTACGTAAATTTCGGTATAATAGTAATACGAGTACGAGTCGTAATAGCTAATAATAATCTAGGAAATAAACGCTATATATAACCTTAAGTAGAGTTATATTGGAATAGTATATATATAGCGATAAAACCGAACTAAACTTTCGATGAATACTATTAGAACCTTAAACTATTTCTCGCTACGGTCGAAAAAATGGCCGCTTTTATAGATAGTATTTATCCCGCACTACTAAGTTCGACTATAATAACTAACCGACCTAGAATTTACCTAAAAGAGTTTAGATACTAATAAGCCTACTATATATATATATAATGGTAGTAAGATATCTACGGCTAAGGAGTACTACTACTTACCTAGCGAAGGTAACTACCGTATAAACTTACTAGTACCTCGTATATACTTACCTATTATACGTCCACCGCCATCCGGGATATCGATTCTTAGAGATAGTAGCGAATGGAAGTCCGATCACAATAAGAACCTAAATCGTAAGTAATAAGTCAGTACTACCCTAGCATCGTGGATACATTGAAAGCCTAAAAGGAGTATTAGTTTCTAATATAGGAACTATCTATCTTAGGCCGTGAAATGGTGGCAGAAACTCCGGAGATAGCGAATAAACTACTAAGTGTTCGGATTAACTTAAAAAGGGAAGGTAAATTATATTATTATTTATTCTATTTCTATGAGGGCTACACCAATAATTAAGTTAATAATACTCTACCACTTAGTGCGACTATTTATAATTACGATACACAAACAATGTAGGTTAGAGGAGGTCGTAATGTCAATGGGCGTCGTCGCCGCAACCCTGTCCATTGGGTCCTGCCAGCCAGTAACCTGAACAATATTAGAAACGTGGCTCAAGAAAAATACTTAGTATCATTCGCTAATAGTACAAAGAATCAATGTTATATCAAGCAGCCGTCCTAGTACTACTACATGCTAGTACTGACTTGCACGAGGTTGCGATGCGTGCTCTGATTGGATGTTTGATTCACGTGGCTGCCATTTGTTTTCGCCCCGACTGGCTGTACCCCCTTAATACGGTTCTCCGTTTCTAGCGGCGGGTGGCCTATTGCCGCAATTTAGTCATTCCTCATGAGGTAATATTTAGATGTTGGCTGATTTTGCGGACCAGTCTCATTTTACACAGCTCCTGCGCCAGTAAAGATGTCAGAAGCTTTACTCTACCAGTTACTCTAGGGGCCTCTTCTACTCTTAGAATGATGACATTAACTAAGAATAGGCATTTTTAAACTATACCTTCTCGCTAAGAATAATAATTACTATGTTATAGATCTAGGACTCTAAGATCGGCCTAGCAGGAGGCAATTAATGAACCCCTAACATAGCAACATCAACCACCGTCTACTGTAGCGGACAAGCAAGGGCCGAAAATGCTAGTAATGGTAGGCTCTCAAGCGTTTCTTAGCCCGAAGCTTGTTGGACGCCTCAATGGCTGTACAGTTTATTCTCATCGTCTATAAGGCAGCTGAGGTTTGGTTAAAAACAGTATTCTCGTTTATAAGCAACGTTAATTCAATGAGCGGCTATTATTAACCCCTATAAGTACTTTATAGAAGCCCTCTACGAGGTTTTAACATTAGAATCTCTCGGATTAAACTTACCTTCACAACCATATACCTGCATGTCGCAATGGCTATGAGTGGTACTCCAGGTTCATCCAGAGGGCCGCCGGGCAGTAGTACGGAGCTCCACACGTTCTACAACGACGAGGAAGACGATCAAGTGTCCCCAGATATGCCGCTTAACCCACCAGGGCGGTCAGCTCAACAGCCTCGACCTCGGACCGGTTTAAGGCGGAGTTTTCGGTCATCGTCACAACAGCCGATGCCACTTCAACTGCCACAGCAATACGGTCTGGCGCAGGGAGAACCGCCACAGGCAGGACAACTGCGGGGAGATCCCTCGCTGAGAGGATCTGGGGATTCCCTTAGGAGTGGAACGGAAAGCCCTGTCTGGGGTAGTCAGGGGCAACGGCCTAACATTATACCCGCGCAAGCACCTCCGCAGCCTCGTCCCCAGGGGCCTGGCCGAACGACAACCCAGGGACTAGATACCCAACCTCCGCCGAGCGCTAAGCAGCTTGGGAAACGTCCTCAGACAGTCCCTCTCGATGAAACGGTAGCCAGTGGATCAGGCGTGGCACCGATCGATCACACCCAAGAGCTGCCTCCAGACGTACAGCCAGAATCGAGCGGGAGGACGCCACGTCCACCGAGATCAGTTCCGCCATCGAGTGGGCGACAAAGTTCAGAACCAAGCGTTGAGGACATTGCCAGCCAATTCCTTCAAGGTTATGCGCCTGTTTTGATGCGAGACGGAAGGCTTCCTGTACCACCGACATACAATGGATCGCCCTTCGCGGCTCCGTCACACATTCCGCCAGTTGGCATGCCGCCTCCAATCGGTCGCGAGGCTGTTCGTATAGCTCAATGGCTAGCACAAGGCCAGCTCCCCCCTGCACCAGAAGGCTTCAACTCAGAACAGAAGAAAGAATGGATTACGTGGGTCGGACAGTTAGGCTACTGGGAGCGTCAGTGGGAGACACAGTGGATGGCCGACAGACGCCAAAACGAGAACCAAGACTTTACACAAGGCCTCCAATGGGCAATTCATGAAGACAGAGAACGGCGCGCAGATAGGCGTCTAAACAAAGCTCTCGGGATAGGTGGCGCCTTTACGCTGACCGCCGCCGGGATGAACGGTGCATTTCGGGGACTGGTACCCGCAAGATCAAGTGGCGGCTCTGGCGAAGGCTCCTCGCCCGCGGGTGTTGTAAAGCGAGAGCCGTATGTGGGCGGCGGATCTGTACTGGGGAGGCGTTTCAATACTGACTACCCGACGAGACGGTTCAACAATGGTACTAATAGTACTAATAGCACTGGATACCCCGACGACTATCTCCAGCACATGAAGCCCGACGGTACACCGCCAGAGAGCACAACGTTTTCAGAAAAGACCTACAAGAATGAATTTGCGAATCTACATAACGAGATCGATAGTAGAGACAAAGGACAGATTATACAAGTCGACCATAAGCCGCCTGTTAGTAGGCCAACGACAGTAGCGTAAAAAAAGATGGAAAGATACTTTATGCCCTAAGAAGATAAATATTTAATTAGCCTAGGAGATAGAGGGTTTAGATTTAGCTATATAAGTAAATAAGAAGTATATACTTAATAGCTACTCTAGATCGTAGAGAATATTATTTATACTATAGACGAGTTAGATAGGAGCTTAGTAATCGTTAATTCTATTAATAGCCTAGCTATTTCTTATAAGAGTATACCTACTAGTATAAGTCTATAGGATAGTTTATACTTTAAATATAGTACTAAAATATTTAATATTTCTAAGTATTATTAGGCTAGTAGATAGAGCTTATCTATTAGGTATTACTCGTACTAATAGGTAGGACTACTAGTAAAGTAGTGTAAATAGTCTTAATATCGGATCTATCTCTTAATTATAAGTAATATCTTAACGTATCTATCGTAGTAAGCTTAAAGCATAAGGTTCGCCTAAGACCCGTATGCGGTAAGTAGCTCTTATATACTAGAATCTCGGCGCTCGCTTAGCGGCGCTTATTCGTTCCTAATATTATCTTCCTAAGTATCGTAATATAGTTTATTTCTATATTATCTCTATATTAGTATAATAATAGTATCCTAAAGTTTAGGAATATTAAGTTCTATCGAAGACTACTAAGAGCTTTTAAGTAATAATAAACTATTTTTAAATTTTTAGAGTTATTCTAATTATCTTTATCTACTTATTACGGACTAGGTTATAGATGAGGTCGCTAGGATAGGCGCCCTACGTTCTAAGGGATAGTTTAAGGAAGGTTAGCCGATGGAGGACGAGGCTACATTATGTAACTAGGGGATACATTACTATATTACTACATTACTTCTAATATAATAATATACTAAAGTAGTACTTTAAACATTATATATATATACTTATTTACCTAGATAGTATAGTTCGTAGTTAACTTCGTTAGTAATTCTATACCTATATTTTAGGATATAGTCCGACGAATAAGTATACCCTTTATTATTCTAGTTAATACTCTAGTACCTACTCTATTAAGGAACTCTACCTTAGTTAGAACTACTTCTAGCTTAGATTATAATATTCTACTACTTCTCGGTAGGTATCGTCCGCTAGTTCTACCGCTACCTAGAGTTAATTCGTTACTATCGTTAATTTTCTATTAGATAAGTATCTACTAGAGAGTATCGATACCGCGTATAGTACTTTCTTCCTCCCTTTTACTATTTCTAGCTTTAAGAGTTAGGTTATACGATACTAAAGTCGATCGTCGTCCTCGTCTTCTAGTAAGTCCTATTTATAACGGGAAAGAGCGTCTACTCGCTCGTTATTCGTTCCTTTAACGTATAAGATCTTAAAGTTATACCGAGAAAGAATAAGTAACTATCGTATCTATCGTTTCGTTAGCTTCCGTACGATTATAAAGTATTCGAGATTTTTATAGTTAGATCGAATCTCGAATTTCTTTACGCTTCGTAGTTTAGCGTTCTATTCTTCTAGGTATCGTATAATAGCTAGTATTTCTTATTATAGATTTTATAGTTATATTCCGCGAATAAGTTCTTCTTCGAGAAGAAGGCGTAGAGTCGTACGACTCCTTCGTCGTTAACTTAGTATAGTATACCGCCGATATACTACTTTAATATATCTACTTCTACTATTATCTTTCTTTTAGCGTTAAATAATACGAGTATCGATACTATCGTAAATATCTTCTTTAGCTATATAAAGACTAAGTTAGCTTCTTCGTTCTATTAAAAAGTAATATCCTTTCGTACGAGCTTTATAATCGATAAGATAATTATCGAGAACTCCTTTATAAACTTCTAATAGAAATTCGCGAAGCTAATAAAATTCTATACTTTTTTAACTATACGAGGAGCTTCCTATTCTAGAATTATCGATACCTTTACGAAGTCTATTTATACGCCTATTTCTACTTCGATAATAAACTTAAGATACTTAGTAGACTTTACTTTAAACTCGTATTTTAAGATATTAATTTAGAAATTCGCTTCTCGTAATTATTAAAGGACTTATCGTATATAATTTCGGTACTCTTCTAAAGATTCGAAAGAATAGATAAGAATATTATTTACGTACGCTAAATAGAAGATATCTAGATAATTACGAAGAATCTAGTTAATATATTTCTAGAACGTAGTAGGTACGTTCGCGAGCCTAAAGGAAGTAACTATCTATTCGAAAAGGCCGTATCTCGTACGAAATATCGTTATTTATTCGTCGCCTTTCGCGATCCGAATTTTATAGAAAGTTACTATAATATCGAGTTTCGTATACTATTTTACGCGTTTAATATTTCGTAAAGTCTCGTAGATTAGTAGTAGAGAATAACGATCTTTCTTCGTAATCTTATTAAGACTATAATAGTCGATATAAAATCTTAAACTACCTTTCGGTTTTCGTACGAAGAGTATAGGAGCTATCGTAAACGACGAACTTACCTTAATAAAGCCTTTATCGAGTAGTTTCGTAAGAGTCTTTCGTAGAACGAGTAATTTATCTCGAGATATTCTATATAGAGGCTTCTAAGGGACTTCGGGCGTCTTTCTATTTTCTATTACTAGTTCGATACTATAGTTAACTCCTTTTCCTTGTCCGGGGGATAAGGTTTAGGATCTATAGTAGAAGTAGTCGAAGACCGTAGAAAGAAGGAGTAGAATCTATAGTCGCTTTCTATCTTATTAAATAACTTAAGATCTATCTAAGTAAAGGAGTATAGGCCTGTTTTATATAGGCGTAGGCTCCGTCATAATATCTCGTAAGTACGAGAGTAATTGCCGAGTATTCGTAAATACGAGTTAACTCCTAGGATACTTAGAAATTAAGTTAAGTAATTTCTAATCCTATAGAATAGAATGGCGTTTTATAGAATCTTCCGTAAGGCTTAAGTATAGCCTTGCCTAATAGATACTACGTAATCTTAGCTTATATAAGCCTAATTACGTAACTAGGCCTTGATAGGGTATCGCTTAGTCTTAACACTTACTATATAATATTTCTTAAATAATTCCCCCTAATTACTATTTAAACTAGTTTATTATACGCTAGGCGCTTTAACCTTACTAGTAGAGAGCCTTATATTATATAGAAGTTAAATCGATTTATATTCTCGTTTATTCTATATATTAGATAAAGGAGTAGGGCTACGTTACTAGGGGTTCTCTCTCTTCTAGAACTATAGAATAAGAACTAACCGATACTAAAACGAATACTATAGTAGCTACGACTAGAATAAAACTCTTTTCTTACTTATATTAGTAAGGAAACTATAATACTATACTTTTAAGACTTCTTATAATAGATATAAGTAAAGCTATAATAGCCTTATTCGTAAAGGTTACTACTACTAAAACTTAAGCTATATAGTTATATAGCCGAACTCGTAGAAGGAAA
The DNA here is from genome assembly GCF_000709125.1 of Exophiala aquamarina CBS 119918. Taxonomy (NCBI): domain Eukaryota; kingdom Fungi; phylum Ascomycota; class Eurotiomycetes; order Chaetothyriales; family Herpotrichiellaceae; genus Exophiala; species Exophiala aquamarina. The sequence goes on from NW_013550578.1 coordinate 27,253, forward strand.
ATACTCTTAATTCTATAAACTATACTCTTATAACTACTATTTAATACTCAACGTATAAGAGTATACGTTAAGTTATTTATTTCTTATCTACTTACTTACTTATTACTTATATTATCTACTTTTCTTCTTACTTACTTATTCTTCTATACTAAGGCCCCTTTTCTCTTCTTTTATAACTAAGCGGGCCTCGAGCCCTAATATAATATAACGTTAGAATAAATCTCCTCCTATTCCTATACTTACTAACTCTATATACTTATAGGTCGGCCTAGAGTATATTAAGTCCTACTTTTCTACGAATAAAGAGCTACTCGATATAATTTTAAAACTAACTATTAAGAGGCTAGCGATAGAATATATACTAGAGAATCTATAGTATCTTTATTACGAATACTAAGACTTACGTACGTAACTAGCTAGTATATCGTACGCGAGACGCGTACGAAGCTCCCCTAAGCTCCTTACGCTTCGAATCGATGTTGATACTACTCCTATAGTTAGATAGAAATCCGTCGATATAGCTCTTTCGAATAGCTCCCGCTCATTCCTAACAATCTTTTTACTAGCTATACTTATAAGGCCGACCGCGACCTATAATTCCGAATTAACTCCTTAGTCGAGATAGCCTATAACTATATAGTAACTAAAGAGTTTAATATTAATAGTTTAATTATCTTTAGTTAATATGTAGCTATTTTTCGGTAGAGGATCTTATAGTATCTATCTTAGGCGTTACTTAGCGCCCTTACTACTAGTATATATATAATATCTATTACTATTTAGTACGAGGATAAATATAGTTATCTCTATTAACGCTAAGTTATCCTTTACTATATTCAAACTATTACTTTTATTATCTCCTAGGTACCGACGGATTTACTAGCTCTTCCGTATGTCTTTATAAGTGTAATCCTATATAAAGATGTTTCGGGGGCCGGCTTATGGACGACCGGACAGCCAATAGCCAACGCGGCGCGATTTCCTTTAATACGCCCGAGTATAGAGAGTTCCACGGCGTGATAGCGCACACGACGCCGACTGGCTGGAGGAGCGTGAAGATTCTTACATTCCCGGTAGAAGAATTTGGGATCGTTTCGCCTCCACATCCTTGTTCAGCAAGATTCTCGAACCAGTGCAGAAAGTCAATGGCGTAGTCGACGGCTCGCAAGGACTTTTTGAACGGTTTCCCTAATTCCAATGTGCATAGTGCCGCCAGGTCTTGCCGTGAGCGGCGTACCTCTATGGCCCAACTCCTTAGTAGCTCACTGCGCGATCTCGGTGCAAGGCTCTTATAGCTTGGAAATGCCTCGTATGCTAGTTCAATGGCTTGTACATAATCTGAAACACTGTAGTCTGACACATAAGCCAGAGTCGACTGATCAAACAAATCTGGTGGAATGGTAAGCAGGCTTTTAGACAAATGGTGACAGCGACCAAAGGAACTTGCTCATACCTTCCACCGGGAATAGTCCTTGTTGCCTAGCACCTCCCTCAGAGTTTTCGGTGAAGATATCACCTTTTATCAGCGTTGGATCCTGAAACTGGACCGAACTTAGAGAGAATTCCCGACGGATCAATCTTTCTTAGCGTACCTGATAATCCACTACCTCACGGAAGAGAATCGAAGAGCACATTGTCTGATACTTCAACTCAGGTAAATTCCATGTCGCTGGGCGTCTCAAGCTGGACTGGGTTGGTGAATCATTTATCATGGCAATCACCTCTCCAGCTATCTACAACTTCAAACGTCATGTGCTAGAGAGATGTTTGGCCGACAGTGGAATTGGTTGTCTCTTTTCCCTGTTGATCGGTAGAAGGGCATGGTATAAAACGCCGAGATCACCGAACATTATCGTCTCAGCTTCTAAATTGCCGACCTACCTGCATCCCAGAGTCGGGGAACGGCAAAACTGCGCCTCCGCAGTTATGAAACACTGATATTTTGTGCTTTGTCTATGATCATGGCCGGTCGATGGACATGAGCTCTTTATTCATCATTCCTAGTGGGAATGTGACCGTTGATGTCAGCATCATTTGCAACGGATGTCTCCCTAGTATACCATTGGTCACGATTTGCTACACCAATCATAGAAGGACTTGATAAACTTGATCATGTTCCAAGTTTCTCATTCTTGGTATAACGTCCGGCCGGAGGACGAGTACTCTTCGATATGGGAATCCGTAAGGACTGGCAGAACCTGTCTCCATTTTTGGTGCGCCGTATGGGAGAGGCTGGATGGACAGCCGATGTTAAGAAAGACATTCCTACCACTCTAGAAGAAAATAGTATCCCACTTGAGAGCATTGATACCGTGGTGTGGAGTCATTGGCACTGGGACCATATTGGTGATATGTCAAGACTACCTCCCTCAACAGACCTAGTAGTCGGTCCTGGCTTTACAAGAGTAATAATACCTGGATTTCCCACCAATAATGACAGTCCTGTTCTCGAATCCGATTATTCAGGGCGGAAGCTGATCGAGCTAGTGGACATGACGCCCACAGTGGCTGGATTTCCCTCGTTCGATCTATTTGGTGATGGCTCGTTTTATCTTCTTCATACACCAGGCCATGCTGTGGGCCATCTCTCAGGTCTGGTTCGCACGACGTTGCAAAACAGCCATGCTGGTGAAACTTTGTGTTAATTGCCGGTGACTGCTGTCATCATATGGGTCAATTGCGACCATCAGCTCACTCTCCTCAGCCTGTGGAGATAGAAGTGATCACATGCAAGAATGAGTCAACTCCCCGCATCAGGCACACGAACTGCGTCTACTTACCACAGGGGACAACAAGCCCCTTGATGAAAATATCCGATCTTCCTGATGGGCCCAGCGCTGCCTATAACCCGACAGAAGCCACCAAGACACTTCAAACCCTGCAAAAGGTCGATATTGAGAATGGTCGTGTATTTGTGGTGATATCACATGACAAGACACTTTTGAACGTGGTGGATGTGTTTCCATGTTCTGCAAATGAATCGAAACAGAAAGGCTGGGCAAAAAGATCTCAGTAGTCCTTCCTGGAGGCTATTAGAAAGCATTAGAACCGTGCTAATTTGGTTTTACTACAGCACCTAGATATTAAGTGGTCGACTCCCTTGCCTCCAAAAGGGATAAAAGTCGACCACGATAGACACCACTGACTACTTCACAAGCATAATCAAAAAAATCATGCCACAACACAGGTATTTCATATTTAGCATCAAGTATTAGTTAAAGGTTGCCGATGTAGAGAACCGAAGCTCTACTTTTGGATTGATCGCTTGATTCACAGCCAGGTAGTAATTTACTGCAATCTTGCGCGAGTTGGCTATGGCTCCTGTTAGGGATGCTAGGCATCGTCTCACGGTAGTTTGCAAACGTAAAGGGATCGCCATAATTGGGCTTGAAATGCGTTCGCTTACGAATGATTTTGCCAGCAGCCCACACAATAATGCTCACATCAGTCAACCCTGTACAGGCAATAGCGTGAGTCAAAAGCAACTGATGTGGACACAGCTTTTCTTCGGGGATTCAGTCTGCAGACATCGATACTCGGATATGGAAGCGATGACATCGCCGAAAGCCGACCCGAAGGAATTTTTAGTTGGTGATCTGAGGAACGCCAGTGCGATGCCTCTTCCGTTATCACCGCATCGGTATGGCGAGCCCCAGACAAGCTGTCCCAATACTTGTGAGCTCTGTAGCCTTATATCGTTTTGTATTTTCCCCGCCCATTGCTCAAAAGCGACCACCTACAACGATCAAGAAATCTCACTCGTGGCTTCGTGGACTTGCATCGATGGCTAGAAAGAACGGAGAAAATAGCGAATTCGACTCCTATGATTATATACCAATCACAGAATATGAGAAACAAGCGATGTCCGAGCGACCTTCTAGGACGCTACAATCAAAAGTTGCCATTGTCACTGGAGCTGGGGCTCTAGGCTACTCGATAGGCAATGGGCGAGCAACTGCGATCATGCTCGCGGAAATTGGCGCAAGTGTGCTTTGAGTGGATAAAGACGAAGCCTCCGCAAAACGTACCGTCCAAATAATTGAATATCTCCAGCTTCCTGGGCGGGCGGTAGTTGGCGTTGCCGACATCACCAAGCTGGATGATTGCGAAGCCGTCGTTCAGCTTGCGAAGACTGAATTTGGTCGCCTCGACGTACTCGTGAATAATGTTGGTATCCATGGTGCAAAAGGCAACTCTGTGGATGTGGATATGACGCAATGGGCAATTGCAGCCCAAATCAATGTGACAAGTATGATCTCCATGGCTAAGTTCGCCATTCCGGTCATGTTGGAGAAACAACGTGACACAGACACTCGTGAACTAGGTAGCATTATTAATGTTGCTAGCGTCAATGGCATCCGAGGTGGATCCCCAGACATTATCCACCCTACGACAAAAGGTGCAATTGTAAATATGACGAGGGCAATGTCCACGCACCACGGGAGTAGCGGCATTCAAGTGAATTGTGTCTGCCCAGGTGAATCAGTGGCCTTATTCTATGTTGTCTTCAAGTACGGTCTAACAATATCTACGTAGGGGCAGTGTATACACCAATGGTTGGAGGAATCGAGGGCGTTATGAGCGATATTATCCGGGAGAGCAGAAAAAAGAGAAGTATCCTTGGAACTGAAGGATCAGGTAAGTTGTGGAGATGTTCCATAGAATTTTAAGTCTAATTAGCTTATTTAGGTTGGGATGTTGGCGCTGCAATTCGTTTTCTTGCTAGTAGCGAAGCATCATGGATTACAGGAGTTATACTTCCAGTAGATGCAGGAGCAACAGCTGCGGTAGGAGTCGGTCACAACATGGGCCATTGAGAATGTATTCCTCACATATAAGAAATTCTACAGATAGATTTCGCTTCCGCTCGTCTTACACTTTAATAGGAATATCGGTTCAGAAACGCTTTAGTTCCAGCTTAATCTCCATTCAGAGTTTTTTCAAAGTTCAAAAGCCCATTTACTGTATCTATGATCCATTGCTCGAGAGGCCAGTAAGCAATACCTAGAATTACCTTTGAAGATTTACTGTGGTACGAAAGATTTTTTCGGGGACATCACTCTCCACAACATCTGGTAGAGCGGATGGGAGCCTTGGGGTCCATGAATACGGCCAATCATCCTCTTATTCCTCAAATAGGCCCCGACAATGAGAAAACGTTGACCACGGGCTCCAAGGTGTTCCACTACCCGGATATTGGCCAGTGCAGCTACGTGTTTGAGAGAGGCTTTACTGGAATGATCCGTCCACCAATCATTTTTTGACTTATTGACATTCAAATGAGAATTCTATGGAAGAGGCCCAAAAACAAATGGCGTAGCAACACTAGCGAGTGTGAAGTTTGACTCCTCGGAAGCTATTAAATCCCGATCCGCAAGTTCGGCAACTCTCTCACTCGCATTGTACTTCAATGCAAAATTCTCGATGACGTCTCCATAAGTGGTCAGGATCCATGGTCTAGCATCATATTGTTTGAGACGACGAGAAATTGATCATGGCGCCTATAGATGAAGTAACCACTACGACAGACTTACGGCGCATATGACTTGGCGGTATAGAGACCACTGGTTGTTCCTGTGATCAGGGTCAAGCAGATCCCACCATGGATCGATGGTATTTGTGTAAAATGGTGATGCTGAATTAATTACTGCCTTAAAACTTGGCGAGGATGTCCAGCCTCGTTGAACGCTTTCGGGAATGTTATATTCGATAATGACAAAAGAAAGAGTTCCAAGAGATTGGAAGGTCTCGACCACAAAATTTCCCTTGGCATTTGAGCGAACTGTCACAATGATATCGTGTCTGTAAAACCATTCGACACAATCAGCATAGGGCAGTGATTTTGAGTAGCACTATGCTCAACTGTGGACCAAGAGAGTTTTCACAACATAGATCCGAATGAGCCCGCTTCCGACTACAATAGGGATCTTCATATCGAGATTAATTTACACTCTAGTAACTAACCATTTCTGCAGCAAGACGTAGTTAACTTATCTTCGCCTCTTAATAAAATATCCCTTTACTAAATCAGTCAGATCATGAATTAGTGGGCCTATTTGGACCGGCCCAGCCGAGACCGGAATTATGATCATTATTACTGTCATAGCTAATCTCTGGGCCAACGCAGGGCTCGAAAACGCAGACCGAGCCTTGGAGTTCATCAACTCACCAAAGAACCCGCATAGTCCCAGAACTTTGGCGCCAGTTCGCACATCTATAATTTACAGCAATATGGTTTCAGCATTAATTCAAGCCATTTGAACGGTCTCCAAAGAAAGAAATCGCCAGCAACTTGCTACTGCATCTCACTTCCGCGAGTCATGTAAGCTCACCTGTAAAAGATCTAAGTGAAAGTGCGGCTTCCATAAATGGAGACTCATTGAGTTCCGCGTCTCGCGGTCTTCTTACGGGTCTGGAAGATGTTGAAAATGATTTTGAAAGTCCACAAAGGTTGTAATCGAATTGGGTCGCTTTCTCTCCAACGATGCCCAACTTCCCCCATCGCCCCTTAATTTGCATGTACCAAATTTTCACACCGACTCCTCACTGGCCCACAAGCATATTCGATCCCGAAGATCTGACACATGTGTTTTGCCAACTTGGCTTTCATGTCCTGAACCGGTCGGGTACCTACTCTCGTTCAATTTTCCCGAGCGTCGCCTTTGAGAACGTGAGACAAGCATGCGGTACCTCTTCACAATTGTTAGACCTTCAGTACTTCTTCTTGGTGAGTGGTCGTAGAGTCTTCGGCTTGGATCACCGAAGGCTGTCCCTTATCTGCGTCCTGAGGATCTGGACTATAATCTCCGAATATGGCAGATATCTCTCCAAGGGTCTTTTGTTTAGTCTTTTAGGACAGCAGATCAATATTTTGAATCGTCTTGAAAATCCAATGGAGGGAACCTTACCTCTGGAAATAGAAGGATCACCACAAGCACCATAGCAGAGCTAGCATCCACAAATACGAGGAAGTATTTCCACTTGATTTGTTCGAACGCGGTGGGGGCAGCCGACAATATAAGAATCGATGCAAGGAAAAAGACCGGCCACCGAGACAGCCATTCCTTTAGCTCGAACGGGCGTCGGGAAAATTTCGAAGGATACACATAAACTGTTGCATCGAGCGTAGATGAATATCTATGTATGTCAGACTCAGTTGACATCCTCAGCGGGTTGTGTTCTAATACTCACACCGCCACTACCAGATAAAGGAAGAAAACGGCTGCCACAGCGGCAGAGTGAGACTGAGTGCTCTGATACTGGGATACAGAAACACATTCCCCTATTAGAAGGGCCACACAACCCAGGAACCCTACAATGAGAAGCTGTTTTCGACCAAACTTGTCCAACAACACAGTGTTGATGATATTTCCGAATATGACGGTGGTAATCCAGCCGCATTGCATGAGAAAGGTATTTGTTGTGTTGTATCCAAGACCAGCACATAATGATGGCCCGTAATTGTTGATAACCTGAGTTCCTGCGGCTTGCCCGCCAAACAGGGTGAGAAAGTCGAGCAGAGTCCGCTTGCGCAGAGTGGGATCAAGGAATAGATCCTTAAAACCTACAGCGTTGCGCTTCTCTTGAAGTATCTGCGAGCGGAGGAGCTGGAATTCTTGGTTGACGGCGGCGTCTACTTCCAATTCATGTGATGCGGAGTGTGCCATCTTGAACATCAAGTGAGCTTCACCCAGCCGATCCTTGAGTAAGACTAGTTTTTCCATTTCTAGTCAGTCTTGTAACTCACATAGTAAGAGTATTGTACATACGCCATCGAGGAGACTCTGGAAGCCACCAAACTGCCACAGCTAGTAAAAGAGGAGGGATAAACTGTATTGCCATTGGGATGCGCCATTGCGTGTTAGATGCATCGACGAAGTAAAAGCCAAATCCTATCCAGCTGGCTACTGCATAGCCAACGCCGATCATAATTCCAGTCGTACCAACAACGCGCCCTCGGATCTGCGCTGCCGCTACCTCGGCCAAGTACAACGGCACGAGCGTGATAAGAGCTCCTAATAAAAAGAGAACACTGTAGTTAGCTTCGATCCTCAAGAATAAGCCCTTCGACTCACCCACCCCAATCCCCGAGATCAGGCGCATCGTAATGTACATTGCTATATGAGTAGCACCAGCTTGTAGGGCCCCTCCAATTACGGCTAATACTGAAGCTAGACATAGTCCCGTTCGCCTCCCATATGTATCAACAATGGAAACAGAAGCCAAAGCTCCGATTAGACCACCAGCTTGGAAGACGCCATTGACTGCTCCACTTAGATTGTCCATTTCGAAATACTGTATGAAGGAGGGCTGTGCCAGAGTTGTTCCTATTATGGATGAGGCATAGGCATATATCAAGCTTCCAAGGGTGACAACAAAGCACCGTTTCAGCTGCCGTTAGCTGATATCGCAGACTCTGATCAAGGAGGAGAAACATAAGTACTGAGCTGCATGAAATGATTCTTGAGTCATGCTTGATTATATCTCATGTGAGCCGCTACTAAACTTCAGTGTATAAACCCTTGAACCTTTCGCACGCACAGAAGTCGAGGGTTGTAGAACGGTTGAAATGAATTTAAGAAGCTGGAAGAGGGCAAGTTTAGGGCTCTTCGAAAGGTTCATATCGCCGAAATCCTTCTCACTCCACATTTCACCCACAACTCCGCTTGAGCGTGGAGAACCATATTCCGGCGCAGATTTTCGATGGCGCACTAGGCCAAATGAATAGGGGGCTGACAAGTCAAACACAGTTTTAGATTATTCTATTACCGATGAAGAAAGCCCCGAAATTAGTGCTCCTTAAGCATTGCTTTCCTGGAAATAAAATGGCTACTTCCGTAAACAATCTATCAGAAATTCCCCACGTTATAAACCACTGATTTTAGCTATACCCTTACCACTAGGAAATGTTTGCATTAGTGCTACAATACATCCCACCAAGGACTTATTAGAGAGTAAGAAAAGGTTATGCCATCTCATTCGCGTCCAAGACAGCCGCCTTCATCGTCTGGCCCAGATTTCTAGAATAACTGAGTCGTCACCGCTTGGTATCATAATAATATTTCACAGAACAAGACGTACTTTCAGCTTGTCTCCTTCTACAATTTCTGCCTCCCTCTCCAAAAACTCCTCCATGTCCCAGTTGGAGCTCAAAAATCTGCCAGCTAGCCACTCCCTTCTCTCCTGCGTAAGAAATGTGATCGTGTCCCCCACCAATTCTGGCTTATCAGTAAGTGCTGGCCTATGTCAGTTCTTCCCAAGGCAGACACAGCTTGTAAGGAGAAGCCCTGCTTACCAGCGTGGGCCTCACTTGGCATAGCTTTGGCAAGCTGAGACATAGTGCCTCCAGGGTGTATCGAATACCCAAGAAGACCATTATTTGATTCTTCAACCAATAGAAATTCCATGAACTTTAATACTGACCATCTCGAAGTCCCATAGGCGCTTGTATTAACGCGAAGGTTATGTGCCGCGTAGGAATTAATGTTTACCACTGTTTTCAGGCCGCCCAAAGACGCCGTAAGAAGTGGGTGAAATACTTAGACATTAGAAATATGCCCTTGAGGTTCAACTCGAATGTCTTCCACCATATAGTCTCGTCGGCTTCCGTCACAGGAAGTGCTGGAGTCATAAAACCAGCACTGTTGATCAATATGTCCAGTGCCGGGGTCAAAACCTAAATTTGAGCTGCTGCAGCTGAAACCGATCCACGATCGGTCACATCGAGCAGTAGACAGTGCACCTCAGGTGCAATACGGTTTGCATTCTTCGCAATGCTTTGTATCTCATTCTTAGTGTTGCCAAAGCCGTCATTGCACCCTAACCCGATGAACTTTGCACCGGCTCGTGCAAATGATAAAGTGATTGCTTTGCCAACGCCGCGATTGCCTCCAGTAATAAAGACTGCCCAATTTGTGAGATTGGACCTTGTTTTAGAGTCAATGAATGGATATGTGTCGCTATGGATAACTTCAGTGAAACTTGATCCTACTCAAACTAATCAACTGCTCGAACTTACAATATTTTACTTTATTGCTTTGGACTCACCATTAGAAGGCGTCTGAGAGGGGTAAGATTTCATCTTCGATCACGTTCCGAAGATTTGATATTATTCGATGATGCCAAATGTCGCTCCCAGTAAATGAGCTCGACACTTGGAGCCCTAATTAGATATAGCTATCACTTCGAACACCCTTTGGCGGTCCAGACACCAAGAGATAAATAGCTAGTACTTATTCTACATTGGTCGCCTACACATTAATAGCAGCACTAGAATATCGCCATCGTGGGCATTTGCTTCATTGGGAGATCGAGACGAATTGAAAATCCTTTTCGCCGAGCGAGGGCGCTAACTTAGCATGAGGTACAATACTCCGCGGCGATTCTCATGGGCACCAAGGCACTGTCCTTGGGAGCTGCAATTCTAGTCATATTGCTCGGCGATATTAATAATACGCGGACTCTAGAGCATTACGACATGCCCGGAATGCCCTACTAGCCTTACAGTTGGAGGAGATTAATCAATCAATGCCAGTTCTAATCGTTGTAATTGACCTTTCGAACAGGAAGAGCGAAAGTGGAACGTAGCCGCAATATTAAATTAGATAGTAGTATCCTCAGGAGTCAGCCCAATCCACAAACCAAGAGTCTGGTGGATCTAAGGTGTATTTTCCTATTCCACACGGGGAATGTAGTAGTTGCGTGGTTAACTTGTTAATCTAGCTAGGCTCCTCTATTATATTTGCCTATACTTTTCCATGAGCTAACGATTGGATATCTCAATCGACATCGTCATTCCAAGCTAAGCTAAGATGTTCATCTCAGTCTATTATAGATCTCCTTCTAGTCGAAGAAGACTATCTCCAGCACGATCCATCCCTTCGGTGCTCTGATCAACGTGGGGAGGCGATAAATTACAGATATCAGGGCTAAGGTACTATGAAAGTTCTTGTTATACCCTTTTAAACAATATAGAAAATTTCCATGCGTTGAGGACAAGATGCCTCGCTTTTTCCAAGATATCATCAAATATACGCTCGGCGCCGTACACCATTAGGAGTTGCTCTCTAGACTAGAACTACGAGTTCCTTTCGTTAGGGTATTCTAGTTAGTTTTATAGATCATAAGACTATAATTGATTAGTGCTTCTAGGAAGTCCAGCCGCGATAGTGTCAGCTCGAGATCCGGTCGCTGTACTAAAGTCGCACTATACTTAAGCCGACGATAATTAAGAACCCCATTACTTAGAATGAGCCGCCATTTTTGTTTGTCGTCCGAGATGTTGAAGTCCGTAACACAAGATAAATCGCCGATCGTTCGGCGTATGTGGTTTGTGAGCCAGCAACGCCGAAGGTCTGTCGAAGTGGGTTTGCCTCTCCGCAAGCACGCTACTCTTTAGACAATATTTTGCTCTTGTTTATTTGCTTTCTTCTGTTATTATCCCTAGCTTATGATCTGATTGCGCTTGACTTTGGATTTCGGGGCATGTAGGATCGCGACCAAGTCCTGAAAGAAATATACGCATTACATTGCTGCGATTCGAAATCTTTTTTGGTTGCCCTGTTCTTACTGGCGGTACTGACCTCGTTATGCGTGGCAGTGATTTACAAGCATGGAAAGGTATTCCAGAAGTGCCTAGAATACCCAAATAATATGCTTGGGGCCTTTTTAACAAAGATGGGAGACGAGATCAAGTTGGGACTTTGAACTTTCTTAGGCCAGAAACTATTCTGAGAGCAAAAGATGAGATCGTTCGTGGCGAGGCTGTTTGTCTGAAGTAAGTCCTCATCTCTTATTATAGCTCTTCGCACGAATAGGATCTTAATTTGAATCACAGCTATCAGCTTCAGCATGCTCAACTCCCTGCGGTAGCCCGAAGTCCTCTTCGACATACAATTAAGAGCCTAAGCAATCTCGGCTACTACGCTTATGATGACGAAATCACCATCAACTCCCAGAGTGGCAGCCAGTGGGACGGGTTGAGTACGGTTCTTCGTTGTTTGAGTTCGAGCATATTCTGATAAACAGCAGGACATTAGGCCCATCAAGAGACAAGGCTGCATTATAACAACCTAGCCCATGAATCGATTCAAGACCCAGCGTGTAATGATAACTCTATACACTGTGAGCTGGGCCCTACCTAGACCTATCATTTACTGACTTTTAGACGAGACTGGAGTTTAAAGGGGGGCATTGTGGGCTGTGGTGTGCTCATTGACTACCACTCATGGGCTTTGAAGCAGGGCATCAAACATCCAGCGGTTGAGAGAACATGTATATCAGTAATAGATATCGAGAAAATTGCCGCTTCACAAGGAGTTGAGCTTCTCACGGCTGACATATTGATCATCCTAACAGGCTGGACTGAGTGGTATAATCAAAGCAGCGATGCGGAGCGAAATGCTGGAACAACAGGGGACAAACACATCGGACTTGAGGGTACGGAGGAAACAGTGAGATGGTTATGGAACAATCACTTTGCAGCTGTTGCTTCGGCCGCTCTAGCATTGAAGCATGGCCAACAAAGACTCCATACAGTAGAACTCTAGGGTCACTCTGAACACCCACGGCATTTGGGACATCGGTATTCGTTTGATAGTAAAGAAGCTTTACTAGGTTAGGTGTAGCAACGGGAAATTCAATCTGGCAATGAAAATATTTCGTGTTATCTGCGTACGAGGTACAACTATACTCAACATAGATGATGTCGTTTGCATAAGATCACCAGATACCGTGACCTAGGCCATCACGAAACATAAGGTGGACCATGAATGGAAGTGCAGCATAGCGTCCGATATCTCCGTCAGAAGTTACTGGCGGATCAGTTTGTGGATAAGCCGAATTGGGCGCGTCAAGACTGATAAGCTATACACTTATTAGTAACGTCGATCCCCAAGTCAAACCTCGTTGACCCTCTACATGATTTTGTCACGAATGCGGTCCAATACTGTTCCAGGAGCACAGAGTTTTTGATTAGATTATGCGCGTGATTACAGTGGGACGGTCACTGCCAATAGGCACAGTTACCATGCGTGCCGCAGGGTGAAATGTGTAAGGTGAACAATTTTCAGGGGATCCAAATGTATAGGTACCAGCTGTTGATACAGCTCTTACCGTCGAACAGTGCGCAACAACCTTTGAAGGAACCTGTGTGGCTCGGAGAAGCCATTTCTGCATGCCATGTTTGCACCGAAGTGATTCAAGGGATTTGTTGTCACACTCCACCACGTCGAGAAGCTGAGTGGACCCCTCTGAACTATCGCAGTCGGTGTAAAGACCGCTGTCTAGATGCTCTGGAATGGCGAGCGGTCCTAGGTCTTCGTACTTAGCTCTCCACTCCTTCGATATTGTTGTGTAGTCTGTTTGAGTAAGAGTCGAGGTCGTGGATGTATGAGCAATAGTCACTTTAGTGGATAGTCTTCGGTTCGTCAGAGTTGGATCGCCGAGATACTAGGACCGAAAGTCAGTCTTCTTTACCGTTGACACCAATGAAGGTTCGTAGCTGCAGGGAATGACAGTTGACACGTATGCATAGGTGTTGAAATTAGATGCGGTTGAGCATCTATTCCGGTGGCAAGCAGTAACCCTTCGCAGATAGATACTCGTTCATATTGTGAAGTAACGAGGATAGGGGTGGCAGTTAGGGTTAGTAAAGCCGAGCACGGCATTATCGTGGTCAGTGCAAGGACCCAGCGCTGACGAAGCGATGGCCATGCTGAGTGACCAGCAGATCCATGACTTCGCGGACAGCATGATTCAAAAGAATGACTGGAGTTAGTTGAATGAGTGAATTAATGTATGGGAGGCCTGGGGTAAAAACACGCAGCTGGGAGAAGATATACCTCCATTCACGTATCTACAAGACTGGGAAAATTGCCGCGCATGACAGGAGGTGCGTCTGAAAAAGGCGTAACTTCTATCAAACATGCCGCGACAGCATGACAGAGCCCTATACGCAAATCACCGGCTTTACTAATGTTGCAACTCGGCGAATGGTGCGGCCACATCGCATCGACTTTCCGATGATCAGTATTCGTCTATGCTTATTCTTCGTGAGTTGTAAATAGAGTTGTGCTTCGACAGGCGAATGGTTAATTCCTGCAAGATCTCCCGACGTTATTGAATTAAAGTGCTTCTCCCGGGAGTAGCAGTAAACAGCAGGGCCTGCGCACCGTGGCTAGGCGCTCCTCATTTTGCTGCTCCCGACGGAGAGCATTCCTTAAGTTAATGTGATTCTGCTGCATCTAAGCAGCATAAGGTCTGAGCGTCAAGGTGGTGACAGTATTTAGTAACAAAGAACCAAGTTATGAATAGCCCAGAAGGTACTCCAGGGTTCGAAGGAAGACTTGGCATGGTCAACGGAGATGCCAGAAAAAACATAGACCTCTCAGGGCCGCAGTGTTGCGTTTTGTTGGAATCTGGCTGAAACTACTGCCAGAATAGATGATTAATGACTCCGAAATTTGACGACGCTCGGAATAGAGTTCCTTGTAAATGAACTGGTGGGAATCCACTGTTAAATAACCTCCAGACGGTTGACCCGAAGGAGGAGTGGAACTTCTGGTCTATGCGTCTCCCTCCAACATCCATGACAACAGCATTAAGACTGATGCGCACAGATAGAGTTTCTAGGCATCAACTTCGATTGATGAAGGAGTACTCGGTTCAGTACCCCCCCGTGTATGTACAGCAGAGTGCCCAGTAGAAGGGCAGTAGAGAGAGTAGAGTTAACCCCCACAATAGAACATTCTTCAGCGTTACCCATCTGGTCATTTTCAGCCACTAGAATCGCGATCTGAGTCGCTGCAACCCGCGGAATCCTCCCCTCTGGTGCTGCACAAGGTGTTGTAATCCTCAGTGTAGCAAAGGGTAAATGGCTGTGGCCTCGGTCCAAGATAATATACTTGATGTGTTGGAGGATTTGGACTGTACAACTGTACGGGCCAATCGATACAGGCAAGTCAGCATTGTTGAGATTTCTGTCTTCTATTCTATGGTCACCGTTCTGGTTTATATAGACAATTACTAGGCAAGATGACCTCCTGGAGCCTGTTTTCCATGATTCCAAAGCATTCCAGAGGCTGTGGCACTGACTCATTGATCGTTATTACGAGGTTGTCTGCCTGTTCCGTCGATAGTCACTTTGGCGCCAACATGATGGCTTGCTCGCGCTCATCGGCACCGTCCTACCTTTTGTCGACATCCCATATCACAAAGCTTCTCACGTTGCAGTAATGATCTGCAGACGCGCGACGCAGATAAGTGCTTCAGTTGCCGCATTTTTAAGGAAGCCACATGATTGTATCGACAGCGGCTCTCAAGATTGCGAGGTTACGAGCCGTACGCCGTTCCAGGCAATTCTGCTGGAAGCCCAACGGAATTTCTTGTTGCGGAAGTGAGCATTGCATATAGTTCAAGCGATGTTCATGCATGATGACTGACCAGTGTGGAGACCATTCTCTTTGTGGGAGACTCAGCAGCGGCACCAACTATTTTCAATTTTGTAAAACGATTGTAACGACCTATTTTCCCAGTACACGTTTCCCAGCACCCGCACGTAGGCGCACTACGTACTGCTGCCTCGATTTACCTTACAGAAAATAATCCCAGCCTGTCGAGAAGAGATATACTTTCCAACAGGCATGCGGATATATCATGCGCGGAATCTTGAACAACCAGGGTCAACTCATTAAATATCCGTATATGGCAGTCTGGCGCGTTGCAGAATTCAACAGGCAGGAGAGAGGGCGCATGGCTGGCACTAGGATTACGTCTATAACGAGACTGCTGTTCGCCATGAATCAAATGTAGAGTCTCAATAGTTACGCATGAACTTCTAGTCAATTTACTCACTAGGCAAGGCGGCTGCCTCTTTAGAGAGCTGGCTTTAGGTCATAAGTGAGCTCCCGTTGAAGACAACCTTACGTTACTCGAGAACTGTGACGATGACGAGCCGCTTCGAGTTGAAGCTAATAGCAGCGTGCAAGGTAACCTTGAGCTGCGTATTACAAGTTTTCATCTTAAGACACCAGTTTGAGCAGCTGGAGCAAGGAGGACTATTGAGATCAAGACTCTCTTGGGCCGCCAAAAGCGCCTAGGATGCTCTACAGAAATAAAGATGCAGAGATCATGCTCATATCACATGCAAATATTTATTTCAGTACCCTATCTCACAAGCTCCCGGCATAACTGTAGCGCCTGGGATTAACTATTGATACGGACGATACCGCGACAGCGGCTCACCAAAGGTAATGCTTCTGGGTGCAGAAGAGCATTATCATGACCGTGTTTTATTGCCTTGAGCTGATTGTCTTTGCAGAGATATATATCGAGAATGGCATGTTTGAAGTACCAGGATTGGCTGGAAAACCACTATCACAGGCAATGCGAAAGATGAAAATGATTCAGGATTTCTTTAGTCAGCTCCAGATTGTACCCTATGTATGTTACAAAGTGCAAGGAGAGGCAGGAGTGAGTTGAGATGTTCATTCAAAGTATCACAGCTTGAATATACCTGGCAAATTGCGAGTATTCTTCTGGGACTTATCCAGAACGTCGAAAATGATACATTCAAGGATCGTGTAAGGTCCCAGCTTGAGCAGTTATTAGATTTTCTAGCCAGGATAGACTGGAAGGTAACAGACGCCCTCAGTAAGTTCACCATGCCAAGGTTTTGAAATTTCTGAGATATCGCTACAAGTCCATCCGAGCAATCAGGTTTAGGCCTCTCTTCACATGCTGTGCACAGAGCTGTTCTTTGACCATCTCCTGAAAGTCTTGCCTTTGTAGTAGAAGAGGATACCAAACAAACACCACAAGAGAATAAGTGATGCATTTGTCATGATCGGTGGGATATAGCCGTCCTCGATGATCCAATCGGTGATGAACTTGCTGAAGCCATAACCCCAAACATTCTTGTTAACAGTTATGGCGACAAATAAGCTGCCCGCAACTGGCTTGTAGCTATCAACGGCATAGGTGGATACAATGCCTGGAATAGCCGCCACCTGGATGCCTGCGCAGGTATACCCGATAATAACAATTGCTTCCCAGGGCCATTGTTTCTCGTACCCGACGCTAACAATGATATTTCCGAGGTACATGATCACAATATAAGGAATCATGGCGACGAGTCTCATTTCAGGCTCGCGAATACCCCGATTTTTCACCGTAAGTTTGGAAGCTATCCAATCCGAGAATGGGCCCGCAGTGAACAGGCCGATCATTGCGCCGGCCAAAATGGCAAAATTGGTGAAACCAATTGTTTGATTGCTCCAGTTATACGGTGGAGCGGCAAAAGCCTGGGTCTGAGTCAAGTTCAGTGTCAAGAACGATGAGCAGCTCCAACTGACGACAAAACTAGCGAATTCGACAATGGGGAATGCAAATAGCTTCCATGGAATCCACAGATCAAGGAGGACGCTCTTGATTGGATTAGGATTTGGAGTATATAGGCCCCATTGTGCCTTGCTGGGCTTACCCCGTCCCAGCCATGGATCACGAGTTGCGGTCTCGGTCTCTGTGAGAGGATTCGGAGCGGTGGCAATGGAGTCCGAGTGGGGGTTCCTTGCCGAGCTGGTCTTCAGCTCTTCATTGTTCTCGGCGTTGGGCTTTTGATCCTCAGGGGAGGGATGGGAAGGAACTTCAGGAGAGAATTGTCTATTCCATTTGGTCTCTGGAAACATGAAGACCACCATGACGATTGAGAGGCCGAGCAATGCAGTGTTGAGCCACCAGAAATTGCGCCAGCCAACGTGGAGTGACATGGCACCAGAGATGATGGGTGCAATCATTAGGGATCCCATGTACACCACCCAGTATAAAGTATTCCACTTTCCCCGATCGTGCAGGAAGAAGATGTCAGCAATAACAGCAGGTTGTATTGTTTCTGCAGGACCAGCCCCGATGCCGTTCAGACTGCCAAGCGGTCAGTTCGGGTTTGGTTTGCCCATGGCCGCTATGACTTACACACAAGCACCCATGAAACTGCCGTATGTTTGAGCTCGAGCTCGCCATATGGAGGAACCGAGGCAGACGAGCTGAGAAAAGAGGTAAACCGGACGGCGACCGAAGGAAGTGCTGAGAGGAACCCTGTGTACAATGCATGAGCCAAGAGAAAACCTGCAGACAGTGCAACACGTACCAGATGAAGTTGCTGAAACCGAGAACAAGAATGGCAACACCGGTAAACTGGACAGCGTCCGCCAGCGAACAATCAAATGCTTCGATATAGTCGCCAAACATAGGAGCCAGAGACAAAGGACCAAAGCCTTGCATGAAGGTAACGAAACTGGCTGAGACGATGGCCGAGATCTTCCAACCCAACGACCAATTCAAAGGATCGTGGGCGCTATCAGACGGCTGTGGCACCAGGACTCTGTGTGCTTTCCCGGTACTCTTGATGAAATGGTGCGACCCAATATCGGCCATAATTTCAGTACCAGGAAGTAGTTCGACATGGAGCTCCTCCTCGAGCTCATGGCGCTCCTGCATAGAGGGAATGATAAGTCACTAAGATGTTCTGGGGCTCGATCAGGGCAACCGCCTAACATACCTTGTCATCGTGGTGTAGCTCCATTTTCGGCAGGACAGCACCGTAAAGAGGGAAGAATGCACTGGAAAGAAGTGGGAGATGAGTGTAGAAGGAGAAAATGAGGACTGGATAAGCGAGGCACTGTCATGACTATGTACATAGATCTGTGGCCGGCATCTACCGTTTGACAAACAGACCGCGTGTTTCTCTCTGGACAGGGTCCGGGGGTTCGGCAGCTGATACCAAGAATTATCCAATCTTCTACACGTTTTTCCATGCAGGATGCCAAGTTCCCCGCATGGGGTCTGGCTGAAGAGCCGCTGTTTCTGGGGTGGCACCCGGTTTGCCGTCCGTGACGACCTGGCATGATGGCACTACCTAGTACTCGACCATGTTTAGTGGATGCAAAACGACAGCGCTGGTCTTCGGCAAGTGAATTCGGCAGATGACGTGCAAGTTCCGGGGATAATTCCGCTATAATTAGACCCCGACTGCATTCCTAATTAGGTTGTCCGTAGGGTTCGACAAAAACCCAAATTCATCGAAAGTAATGGTGGCGTAAGAGGTAAAATAACGGTCACAAATACGAACTAACAGTCTTGTTATGTTGACTCATGCGAATTTCCCGTTCTTCTCTTGTCTGTCATTATCGAGAATTTGGGGCAAAGTCGTACAGTACGTCTGTACGAATCACGTACTTTGCGGACGGGGCCGAGCCTTGCTGTACCCCTGTGCCTTCGTGAAGAAGACTGCCTTCGGTTTCACCATGGGGAAACAGAACCACAGTCCCCTGAACCGGTTTTATGGGATACGCGTTCATACACCCTTCTCGTGCACTTGGTAAGAAAAAGGTTGTCTCGCCACCCTCAAATTCGTCGTTCAGATAGATCAGGAATGTGAAAAGTGAGGACTGCTTGGAGTGCGGAGGGGAAGCGTCGTAGATGTACTTATCGGTAGATGGATCGATCGATGATGGAGGCCAGGCCCCGTCTATATGAGCACGGTATTCGGCACCAGGAACATATCTGTAGACCCTAAAGCGTCTGTTCAAGCCTCGCACATGTTTTCCATGAAATACTGCTGGAACGAAGGATTGAACCCTCTTCCACAGTCCAGCACAAAATAAAGTGTCGACGATCCAGTAGAAATTGTGGGCTAAAACACTACTCTGCTCTCCCAGTGCACGAATTGGTGCATCAGGTGTGAAGCCCATCACCTCGGCCGCACCGATGATGTGTCTGCATTCTTCAGACGTCAGTACATCTTTTAATAGATGCAAATTTGGGACGTTCGAGTGTTTGTGATGTGTGGTTCTAGGTGCTTTGGTTGAGAGAGATATGGCATCGTTCTCGGAGGCGTACAGAATTGCAGGGTGGAGGTTTGGGGGCTTTCGCTGAGGGCCGGGAGTGGTGTCAATGATTCGGAATCGAGACGTGATATCGCAGGGTGTAGGAAAGATACTGCGATCCAGCACGGAGGCATATGTTTGCTCTCTTGGTTTCGTGCCTCTCAAATTCCAATCCTTTCTCAGAACAATGGGTCCGTCCATAGCGACATGTTCTTCGATTGTATAGTCCACTGGGCCCGTAGCTCGCAAAACGGCATCAAGAACCTCGAGCAGCTGTGTTCTTTCTGTGCTTCCCTTTGCACCTATCTCATGGGTCCGGTCATGCAATCCACTCACAACGTCCAGGTCCCTTACCCATCGACATAAAGCGCCTAATTTTGGAGCTTGGCATCGTATACGCATCTCTGCCAAAAGGATTCGAGCTTCAAGGTAATCTTTGTCTGCCAATGCTCCGCCAATGCGGGATATTAAACTCGAGTCAACTCAAACCGAAAAGTTAGCCTCGCCAGGTACATCAAGAATCAAGAACCGACCAGTCGCATTTAGTCCAGTTGTACACGCATTACGAAAGTTAAATACTGCAGTGCGTAAACCCTTGCAATCTTTTGATTTAATGACGCTAGGGGTCTCTGCAAGCGTATTGAGGGTGTCGATACTAACTTCGAGATCGTCTTGTGTTAACTCGACATCATAAAGAGTCTTTGGCGGTAAGGGGCCATCTGGTGGTGGGGTTGTGATCAAGGAAATCTTCGTTTTCTTATTTTGCCCATTATTCGGCGGGCCTTGCAGCGCTCTTTTGGCGTGCTTCTTAGCCATGTTGATAAAGCGCTGAAATGGACAATATTAGGTGTGTAGTTGCTGTAGATGATATTAAATTCCAGAATTCTCTCCCTAATATCTCCCGTAGAACTTGCCAAGTCCAAGGCAGGGTCACATGATCCCAACCCGCGCGGTAACAGCTGCCAAGACTTTGCGGCTGTGCGCCTCCGAACGCACACGTCATTTGACCCATAGATTTATCGTGCAAATAACCTGGCTCCCCTTTCGTTACTGTACAGTCTAAACCAATATTTCAACGCCGTGATGTTGACCAACATGTCGATTAGGAGGGTTCCGTCCACGCCATTTGTTACTGCTCAAGATCCCCAGGAGTAGGCTCAGCACTGATCTCTTGCAGAATCTTCGCGTCAACCTTCTTCCCTTCAAGCAGTGCGAGGATCTCCATCAGCTGCCTTCGCCCTGCACTCTCCCCATCGCGAGCTTTGATTTGACCTTTGAGAATCTGGCCCGCGGTGACATTTGGTCCATAGACCTCTGTGTTCATGCCTTGTTTCTCTTTGATGACGGTGCCGTCCACGGTGACTCCTCCGTAGAGACCTCGGGATTTTGTATAGGTCCACACTGGTTTGACTTCCTTCGCATTTGCGGTACCGCCTAGGGGTCCGGCTGCCAGAGCTACTCCACCACCAAGGTTCATTTCCGGGGTTGCATAGCTGTCAACCGCGGCTTCTGTGTTGAGCACGCACACGCAGTCGTACACATCCACCCCGTACACGAGGCCAAAGGCACCGGATCGGACTGAGAAAGCAGAAGGAAGGGACCAACTTCCACTAGGGAGACGAGCAATAACGATGCCTGAGCCCCCTGCGCCGGCAAAGTACATGCCGGCGCGAAAGCCACTGAAAATGGCCAGGCCTTTTGCGTTTGCGACAACATCTGATGGTATTTTGCCTTTGTCTTCGCCACGGTCAGTTTCCGTGGACCCGCAAAGGGGGTCGACAGGGATGAAAGGGAGCACCAACCGATGAAAGACTTGAGAATTTGAGCGGCTTTGGAACACTCCTGGTCAAGGCCGGTAGATTTGAAAAGTCCCATTGTGGAGAGAAGACCACTATTAGTTCCTATGAAGGTTGAAGGGCCACAATCTGGTGTAAATCAAAAGCCAGCGATGTGACGTCTTTTCAAGCAAATATTTACCTGATGTCGAGGAAGCTACCATGTATTTATGCATTGTTACCACCTTCAGCATAGCCACGATTGCTTGTCTGCAGAAAGAGCTTTCGTTCAGCACGTTCCCCTACAAAGAAAAGTATTCGTATCAGGGCCGTTGTTCCGTATCCACGCTCGGTGTTTACGGGTAGCGTTCAGGGTCGCTGTATACGTCTTAGCGTTGACAGATATTTGTTCACAGCGTACCCGGTTGATGGCGTATGCAGGGATCTCCAAAGCCCCTTTGCTCTAGGCACATGTGTACCGTTTCAGGGTCCGCTTTGTCGCCTGGGTACGCGGATACGCCCGTCGAAAAATGGGTTTGGACGCTCCACTTTGCTCGGCGCGAAATCAATTAGAACGGGGCCCAGATTGCCGTTGTAAAGGGAGCATGAGCATCTGCGCCTTCATGGGAATCGACCATAACTTAGAAGACAATCTGTCGTTGCTAATGTTGATGCGAACCGGCATCTGACTGCAGCCATCGCGGTTTGGCTCCCCTGTGGATCCGCGTACATGGCAAAGACCGCCGTTCTCCAAAACCTAGGCACGACGGTCATGGCCTTGGGTCCCTGGCCTGCAGACACATGTTACTGCGGCCGTTACATGATGTCTATAGAATATATGAATGTCAATAGCAGATATCGGAGCCTAGATTGGGCGCAAGTCGGGTGTCAGAGCTTTTACAGCATTGCTGCAGTTTGGTTTGAATTTTCTTCGAATACTTATGTATCAAAGGCGGGGCGGCAGTCCAGAATCTTAGCAGTAGGCAAACATCAGGGCATGATGCTTTTCAAGTCGAACTATGGATATGTCAGAGCTCCTATACCGCTGCATGCCCTTCAGGAGCATCTCCGCCACAGTCTGTCCTTGCATGTTCCTCTTTTCCGTACAATGGTTCAGAGTGCAAATAACCCACCACCGCTTCAGCTGGAAGTCGATATTGACATCCTCACTCAGCCACCCAAACAGCAGCCATGCCCCTATCAAGATTTCAGATTAGTAAAGGCGCGCCAGGAGAGAACAAAAGTGCAGATGATGGCCCGAGACTCACATTCCTGTCCCAACACACATACTAGTAACCCCAACTTTCTTCCCTGTACGTTTCAGTTCGGTGAACAGGGTGCTAACTTGGCGCGCACCGGTGCAACCGAGGGGATGGCCAAAGGCGATAGCACCGCCCTTGGGGTTCACTTTCTCAAAAGGTATACCAAGCTCCTTGACACACCAAACTGCCTGGCTGGCAAATGCTTCATTTATCTCGAAGATGTCGACATGTTCAGGGGACAACCCAGAGCCAGCTTTCTGCAATGCCACAGGAATCGCTTTCCAGGGACCAATGCCCATGAGCAAAGGAGGCACTCCCACAACGGAGCTTGCGACGAATTTGCCCAGAATTGGCTGCCCTAGACGCTCCGCGGTACTTCGCTTCATCAGGAGCACGGCAGCGGCACCGTCGGAGACTTGGCTAGCGTTGCCAGCGTGAATGGTTCCATCTTTGGCAAAAGCTGCACGGATTTTCGAGAGAGACTCCGTTGTGATACCGGGTCGAACGCCATCATCCTGACTCACCGTCACAGTCTTTTCTTCTTCAGTTTTTGGGTCTGTGTATCTCACGGTGATCGGGGCGATCTCTTCGTCATATAGACCTGCTTCTTGCGCCTTCAGTGCCTTCTGATATGAGGATGCGGCAAATGTGTCTTGATCGATCCGGGTAATCTTTCTGTCCTTGGCCATTTGTTCGGATAAAACACCCATAGGGACTTTGCAATTCGACGCTTGGAGATGGTTCTCCAGTAGATCAGAGAACTCGGTAACTGCGCCGGGTCCATATTGGCTGGACATGCTTTCAACACCAGAGCCAATACCAATCTCGATCTGACCAGCTTTGATAGCATGCGCAATGTCCACGACAGCTTGTAAGCCTGAAGAGCATTGGCGATTGAGAGACTTGACCGCTGTAGACTCTGGGAAGCCAGCGACAAGTGCCGCAGCACGGTACTCCGTAGCACCACCCCCAGGGGCCAGGACGCAACCAGTAGCGATATCTTCAACAAGAGATGGGTCGATTTTGGATTTGGAAATGAGGTTCTTCAAGGTAAGAGCCAGCAAGTCGGCAGCGGCAGTGTCTTTCAGAAGACCTTTGCCCCCTTTGGTGAAGGGGGTACGGAGGGCGCAGGTGACAACAACATCATCTGAGGACTTAGCCAGGACTGACTGCCGCGGGTCGGAGCCTGCGAGTTGGCTGGAAACCTGAGAAAGACGCTCCTGGGCTTTATTGGGAGCTTTTGCACATGTCAGCTTAGAATTACAAAGTTGAGACGATTGGATACAGCAGCTGACCTTGTGCCATTTTGACTTGGCTTGTTGGGAAAGGACGTCTGGATGAAAGTAGTACACACAGTTGAAAAAACCCTTCGGTGGCCTTTACTGTTTTCAACTATGAATGACGGTGAGAAGGAGGAAGAAGAAGAACAGGACCAATCTGATTTATGATCGCAGGGAAAGATGTGTCGGGCACGTCGGTGCAGTTATTCCCACGTGTTCGCAGCCTCAAAACAACACTCAGGCCGAGGCATGTGCGAATGGGAATGCTGCAAACGCATGACCTCATCTCTGAGATTAAAATTAGTAGGGTTTCTGGAATACGAGGAACGAGGTACGAGATGGCAAGGCCCGTCACAGTCATGTGATGGAGCTGCACGTGTCTAGGTCCCGAGCGTGGTGGGACGGAAAGATAATAATCCGAAGCTCAGTTCACATCATCGAACATTTGGTAGGTTCTATCGCTTCCATATTCCATATGGGGTCCTCATTTCCACCGGGTTGCAATATATCCGTCGATGATGGCTTCGCTGGCGAAAGCGATGCAAGCGGCGCTCCCTCGCTGTCGTCGACCCTGGCAGTCTCAGTCACCCAGGACGATTCGTTATGCTTCTGATACCTCCTCACCCCCATCATATGCGCCCTCCAACTTCACCCGCCAATTCCCCTCCCAGAATAACAAGAACGAAGCCTCACCGTCCGCTCCTCGCTCCCCTTTGCTACGGAGCCACTCTCTTCCAGGCGAAAGCCCTCTCTATGCGCATCCACGCGCACGCACCCCCCCGATGGAGATTCCGGGTGTCAAGTTGACATTTACGACGTGGGTGAAAATGCTGTTCGGATGGCAGCCAAAAGCCGTTTACAAGCCCGCACCCATTCATATCGCAACAAACCCGTACCGCGCGCGCAAGAAATGGCCACCTGACTTCCGTGATTTGGATTCGAAACAGCAATTTCACTTCGAGAAGGTCTACCGCCGTCGAGCGGCCTTGAAATGGGCCAGGCCAACATGGAATAAGAGCATCAAGATTCTCCAGCAAACCCTGATTACATTCACGCTGATCTAT
Organism: Exophiala aquamarina CBS 119918; assembly: GCF_000709125.1. NCBI lineage: Eukaryota > Fungi > Ascomycota > Eurotiomycetes > Chaetothyriales > Herpotrichiellaceae > Exophiala > Exophiala aquamarina. The sequence goes on from NW_013550578.1 coordinate 52,514, forward strand.
TTCATCTTCATCTGTGAGCCGGCACACGGCCAGGGAACGCCATTCGATGGGGTAAGCTTGCCTAAGAGCATATTTCTGTCCATTTCGTCCCATGGAACTGACATCCGTGCTTGACAGTTTCGCGCTTGGTTTTTCAGCAAAATCGGAAACCTAGCTCAACTACCGGACGCCACAAAGGAGGAGGCAGGAAAGCTGAGCGAGGAAGCTCTGCAGAAAATGAAAAGGCCGACAACAGCGGATATGGACGCTTCTCCTGTTGACGCCTAATCGCGCGACTTTTCTACCGATCCATATATATGCCAGTCTACCCTGTTTGATCAATTTACCAACGCTCGAGTCCACCAATCTTCCTACCACTTGAAATCTCTGTCCTTTGCCAGGGTTCTGCTTCCTCCAACCCCCATCCCCCCAACATCTAATCGATGCTTCTATCCCGAGGTTTCATCGCATCCATCCTCCAATTGGAATTTGTTCCTCTGTTCCTTGACAACCATTATGGGCCCCTCTAGGCCTTTCCAAGGCCAACAAGAACCAACAGCGCCACATTCATCACCACTAGCACAAGCCAAATGGTGATGGCGAGAGCAGAAGTCAGCCAGTTATTCCGCATGTTAACATTTTGTCCACTTTGTTCACCCTGAAAAGTTCGAACGGTCATGATGTGGCTTCGACAGGTGAACCAAATCAACGGAGCGGTAACAAAGGGCAGGATAACGCTCAAGCAGACTTGACTTGCTGTTAAGGCTTGGTTCAAACCTTCTCTGCCGATGGCTGCGGCAATGATGATACTAGGGATGATGCTGATGGCTCTTGTGATCAACCTTCGCAACCAAGGCTTCAAAGTCCAGTGGAGCATGCCTTCTGATACCATCTGCCCAGCCATGGTGCAGACTATCCCGGCGGACGTACCAGACAGGAGGAGGGCGATAGCAAACAGGGTACCGGCGACCTTGGAGAGATTCTGATTGAGGAGGTCGTAAATACCGAAAAGATCAGCATCTGTAGCTTCTGTCTTGGGATAGAGGGATGCGCCTGACACAATGAGAATTGCAGAGTTGATGAACAGGGCAAAAGTGAAGAGCGACGTGGCTAGTTCCACGACAGAGTATTTGAGGCACGCCTTGATGGCATAAATTGAGGGTACGTATTTCTCCTCTTCGTCCTCAGAGTCCTCGGCCAGAGAAACGTGGCCGTTCTGTCGATCGAATTGCTTCAATCGTGGCTGGACTACTCCAGAGCCAAGGAAGATGGAATGAGGCATGACTGTAGCACCGATGATGCCGCATGAGAGGTAGATACCATTTCCTTCAACGATCGCAGATGACGGAAGGTACCCCTTGAAAACCTCTCCTACTGTAGTGTCTTCAATGAAAGTCAATTGGATGCAGAAGCATACCATGACGCCCAGAACTAGAGTCATGACGAAGTACTCGAACAGACGTAAGCGGACCATCGACCCGTCGGGTCTGTAGAACAGCAACAGGACGAGAACGTCGACGAGTGTGATCGCACATCCTGCTACCAGAGGGATCTTGAACAGGAGATTCAAAGCAATTGCAGAACCGATGACCTAGAAGAGATGAGTATCAATATCATGACAGAAAAGGACCGGCTCGGTTCAGCCCAGCTCAGCTCAGCTCAGCTCACCTCGGCAATGTCAGTGGCGATGATGGCAGACTCGGCAAAGAGATATAGAGTGATGGTGAGCCACCTGGGAAGGTATTTCCTGCAGTTTTCTGCGAGGTTCAAGCCGGTGACGCTCCCCAACTTGATGCATAGAGACTGCAAGAAGATAGCAAAGAGATTGGACATCAAGATAATGAAAAGATGCCGAAATTGGGTGGCTGCACCAGCTTCGACATCGGTGGCGTAGTTTCCGGGATCAATGTACGCAACGGCAATGAGGAAGCCGGGCCCGACAAACTTGAGATACTTTCGGAGGGTGGTGATGACCTTGTTGAGAACAAAGACTGGTCCGCGCGACTTCATAGGCGATCGTGCAGAATGTGGTTGAAAGGCAGATGTTGCAAGACCTTCCGTGGTTGCGGTAGGATTCTCCTGCTTCATGGGATCAACCTTGACATTGGGCGGGGATTCGAGACCGGCCACAGGTGACTCGGCCTTATCAGTAGGGTTAACATTGGTTTGTTCTTGCTGGTCGTTGCTAAGACTTGATTCGTTTTCTCGTTGTTCTCTGAGATTCACAATGCCATTGAGATCGGCCCTGGTGGTCAGATCCGAGGACAAGTCACGAGGGTTCTGATTCCAGTCCGGATGACCCTCGATGTTATCTGGGCGCGAAGGGCAGTTCATCGTGGAAGACAATAGGGTCTGAGGGGGGAGGGAGAATACCAACGTCACAATATGGTCGAATCCCCGAAGGCTAGAAGGTTATATCTGAAATTGGAGGACAAGCCGCAGTGGCAGTCACACGGTTTATTCCGAGGCAATGCCTATCAGAAACCTCTACGAGAGGGGGGCTACGTGCGCATAGGCGAGAGGGCGAGAGTGCGTGAGGGTGGCAGTGAGGGGCATTGAGGTATGAGCAGTCGCACGAAGCGGTGAAAATAGGACTGAAGCGGTCAGCAATTCATTCTTAGGTACAGCTTTCGTACCCCCGTAGAGCTTAAGAACTGTCCGTCGCCCCAGTCTGAACATGGCGTTGCTGAGCGGTACCTCCACCCCCTCAACATACTGTCAGCACCATCACGGGATGAAGGTGCCACTCTCCTTGAACGATGTCAATTCAGGCGAATGAGGGGATGGGAATTTTCAATGCTTGGGCCAGCTTGGTAGGGCTTGGACCGATAGCTCAACGAGGCTTTCCGGGGCGACCAGGTGGACGTGGGAAGCGGAAGAACCTTCCGCCGGGGCCCTAACGCCCTCGACCCTGGAGCCCAGAGTGAGTCAGTGACGCAGAACTGGAACAGTCGATCTGTGGAAGCAAAGGCTTGCTTCCAGATATTATTCTATAGGTGATGGTGATGGCGAGAAGGAGGTGTAGATTTCGAGATACCTAGTTAGCACATACTACATATTATTGTACGAACTACGGACCTAAAGTGTATAGACGCGCGAACTATTGAGGACTGTATCCAATGCGGCGCAATCGTTGCTCGGGAACAGCCATTCATGGTTCACCGTCCTCTGTATATCGGCTTGGACCAGCTACGCGTGAGTCGTACGTAACTCGAGAAGTTCAAGTGCCTAAGGGCCTAACCACTGGGGACTGAGCTGTCTAGGTAGACCTGAAAGTAGGCGCCACCCAGGCAGCTTGACCTCCGTACCTTACCTAATCTCGAGCCGCCGGGCCCTCGGGCCCGTTCGGGCATGGCGTCCTGTGGCTCGGATAACAGTGCGCGTCCCCTTCCACTTTCACCCCATTCATTGGATGAATGTGATTCTCATCCATCATTCGTCCACATCTGCCATCTGCTCCACGTTCTCGTCCTCGTCCTGATCCTGATCCTGATCCAAAACGTGGGCCTGACTTGTGATCCCGACAACTCGACAGGACCACCCTGTGATACTCAACTTGTCTCAATCCATCAACAACAAACATTCCCCGTGTCCATATCCAGATCTCATCCCGATAGCCCCTCCGTTCCCTGGTACCGACATATCATCGCCATTAACGACAGCGACCTCTTTTCCATCGCGGCTATTCTTCAACACCTCCCGCACCTTGCAATCGACCCCGATCAGCCCGCGGACGTATCTGCAACGGCTTGTCTGTAGCCATGCGCTTTACATAGCCTCATAGCATCTTGGTATGCAACGCAGACTGGGGGCTACTGCTCGGTGAGCGTATCGCTCTACTCGCAGAATGAGTAACAATAGGATACCGCTGCATCGTCACCGACGAAGATCCGATCAGATCTCACCCACCTCTCCTTCCTTCGCAAGACGATTCCAAGACCGAGACCGACCGAACAGGCACAGCGATGTCCTTAGCCCTGGTGAAGGCGCTTCTGCCACCGATGATTCAGACAGCCCGACCATCAACCTCCACCTCGCCTCGGCTTATTCCGATGGCTATCATTCCCAGTCCGTTGGCTCTCCCGGTGCACGGCCGCCTGTGATCGAGCAGCAGTCCTATCCAAGAGCATTGGAAGATGGTGGAAGGCCGAGATACCGACTCTCCAGTGATGATACCCGTCCTGCCACAAGCGATGTTGTTGAAGCAAAGCATACCATTTCCAACTCAAGGCTTGCTCCGAATCCCCCAGAAGTCTCGTCCAGGCCCTCTCCCGTGACCTCCCAATCTTCGTTTGGCGATTATCGAGAAGGACGTTCTTTTGAGCTTCTAGCAAAGCCCGCAGACAATGCATCATCTCCGAACTTGCGAAACTATAGCTTCTCCACCCAACTGTCTGATCGCACTAGTGATGATCCAACCCACCTCAAGAACACCACTGGAAAGAAAAGCAGATTGAATCTCTTGAATCCTATGAGTTTGCTGGCACGTCGGCGTTCGTCTCAGAATCAGAAGCTCGAGGACGTCAATCTGACTATCAAGACTCTCTCGGTTCCGGCCATGCCTGACAACTTCGACCCTAGCATTCGGGGTAAGGTGGTCCATGATTTCTCCGCGCCGCGATCTCGAAGACAGTATTCCCAGAACGACATTGGCTTGATCGATTCACCAGCTCTACGCTCCGGGGCCGGCTCAGATCCCGGTCGCCCAAACGACCTCCCCAGTGGCAGACTCGCCCCGTTGACTAGTACCCCAACTCACACCCATAGTCCCATGTTCAAAGAGCATTTCCAAGATGATCGTCCAGCTTTGCAGCCTGATCGGACTGGCTATCTGCATAATATATCTGCCTTTAACATTGCCCACGAAGTTCAAGATCCAGCCAACGTTCCACCCTTCGCCAAAAAGCTGCCGATGGCGCTGCCGCAGTCGGATTTAGGTTTGAAATACTCGCCCCAAGATAAGGAGAAATTCCCTTCCATACCTCAAGCGGAACCATCACCACCGCCTCCGACGCCTCCTCCCAAACGGACACCTTCACCAAAGTTCGACCCGCCACCTCCAGCAGCGCTTCCTAAACACATGACAAGCACGTCTTCTCGTTTTAGCTTTCAAATCGGCGGATCGGGATCATCGGCGCAGGAGAAGTTGTTGGAAGAAAAGCACAAACAACACGCAGCACTTCAGAAATCCACGGGCAAAGATATTGAAGAAGAGGACGATGAGTATGCCAATTATGATTTCGATGCAGACGATGGACTGGAGGAGGAAATCCCGAGCTTCAATGCTGATCTATATGGCGAAGATGATGGTTTTGACTCTGATGTCGTCCTAAGTAATGCCCTGGTGGCAAAATATGGCCCGGTGGATGATGATGGTTTCGAGTCTGGCATTCACCCAGGCGATCCCCTTGCGCCCAAATACACGCTGGAGGATGACGGTTTTGGTTCCAATCATGCCACCAGCAACACCCTGGTCCCGAAGTATGCGCCGGTTGATGACAGCGGACCTGATACTAACATCTCTGACACTCGCTTTAATGCACTTGCACCCAAGTATCCACCCCCAAGCGCACCATTGCCAGAGGTACCTGTAATCAAGACTACGACCTTGCACCGACAGTCATTGCAAGGCTTCCACTTCACACCGCAATCTATGACCTTCAGTCCCACCAGCCCCAATAACGGCTCACAACCCACACCTCGAGATCATGAGGGATTTGCCATAGGAATCGCAGATTCGAGAGACTTTTCGCACAGCGTGCATCCTAATGACGATCACAAGGATGAAGAGCTTGATATTAACAAGCTCTCCATGATTGGAGGCCTGGGCATTAGTGCGGGCGAGGTGGTTCGTGGGAGGCGGCGTTCGCAACAAGTCTCTCGGCCACATGCGCAGGTGTTCGACGACGATGACCTCTACTTTGACGATGGCGAATTTGGAGATCTCGATGTTCCCCCAACCGACACTGTGTTTGACGAGCAGATCTTTGATGATGATGGAACGGGCAAGATCCGTGACATCCCTGCAGAGAATGCTCGCAGATTCGAGGCTGTTAAAGCGAGCGGTGCGCTGGATGGGCAGACTCGGCCCACGAATCAAGAGAGTAATTCCACACAAGGCTTTCCTGACGAGCAGAAGCGTTACCGGGGCGATTCTGAATCCGAAGGCTTTGCCAAGCCGCGCCAGGTGAGCCAATCTAGCTTTGGGCACGGCTCGGTTGCAGGGCTTACGGAGACGAATCTTGCGGCTTATCATGATGCGCTTGCCTTTGCGGCGAATCAAGCAGCGGCGAATGGCCGATTCGATCGAAAAGTCAGCTTTAGCCAAACGTCCGATGACACCTGTCCGTCCTACGGAAATAGTCACCACGGGATCATCTCGGACGATAGTCGTTTTGGGTTTAATTACCATTCGGCCATTGCTGAGGACGATGGGTTCCCCTTTGAGGATGACCTTGAGGATGACCCTATGATCGCAGAGGCCAATGCAGAAGCGCTGGAGAACGACGAAGATGGATTCTACGGACAAGAATTCGGGTTCTACGCACACTCGCATGCAAAGGGCAATTCTGAGCTCATCAATGGTGGATACTTTGCAGAGCGAGGATCCCACGGAGTCAAAAGAAGCCACAGCGGCAAAGCGAACTTTCAGGAGCCCAGTCTAACACCGATCACGGAGCGCAGTGAATGGAGCACACGGAACTCCGTGGTATCCTTGCAGATGCCAGGAGGGATCCCAGTATCAGCACAATCTATACCCAGTCCCGGGATTGCTCAACTGCTTGAGCTTGACTCCCCGGGATACGATGATGACATGACTTTTACTGCGTTGATGAGGTTACGGGGAAGAGCCTTCGGCGGCAGCTCATCAAGTCTCAACAGTGCTGGAGGCTCACATGCTGTGACTTCCCCTCTGGCGCATGTATCACATCACGCGTTTTCGCACTCTGACTTCAATTCAGCGAGAATGTCGTCAACGATGCATGGCCAACACTCACCCGCTGCAGGTATTCCGGAGTCTGAGGAGGAGGAAGAGGAAGCAGATCGACCCACTTTGACGCAGAATACCCCCCGGAAGAAGTCAACGGCGCCAAACTCGTACACTTCTCGAGAAGAGATGCCGTCGTCGCCAGCTGCCACCAGTGACCGACGAAAAGGACACCACAGCCGGACCAGCAGTGGAGCGGACAGCGTTAGCTATCAGCGAGATATTGATGGAAGATGGGTGCTTGAGAGGAGACGCACAGACGAGGAGGGGGGGGATGAGCTCATCGACCGTGAGTATCTAGCAGGAGACAGGATTTGAAGAGCAGGATCTAAAGCACAAGCACGGCACCAAAAAGCAAGCCCCTCGAGCTGATTGAAATGATACCCCCTATAGAATTTGAATATGTAACCGACATTGTGCCCCTAACTGGGTGAACACCTCCTTCTATGCCAGTTACAGGACGAGTACTCCGTCCCGAGACCCTGTTGGTAGATATTGGTGGATGGGGTTATTTGAAACGACGGCAGAAACGAACGAGGCCAGTTGGTTGGTTGGAAGTGAACTCCTCGCCAGGCCCTGAGCGTGTTTGCCGCGCTCCTTCTCCGCACTGCAACTACGACTGCAGCCGCGCCACTGCCACTGGTTCTGTCTTTGTCCAACTAAACCACTCCCGTCCTAGGCCCGACAAATGCCTCACCCAAGTGCCAACTCGGGTTGACATGTGACTTTGCATGTGACGTGCTCCTTGTCCTTGCACCTGCCCTGCCACCCGGCCACCCTGCCCACCCCTTGCGAGTCGCGGCTTCTGCTGCTCCGTACTCGGTCCAGCATCGATTTCGATTCCAGTGAAGCTGGACACACAGCTGTAGGTCCATCTCTATTTCTCTTACCACTCGAGGTTCTCTCTGACCTGATCCTTCAATTTCGCGTTGCTTCCCCTGCAAACCTCTCTCTTCCCCTCCACGGTGGTTCGCGTGGGCTGTCTGTATTCTCCTTTGCATTTCCTATGGATCATTCGCTATATCTTTAGCTCGACTTGACCTTAAACCCAACCAAACATGTATCGCTGCGCCGCTGGCAAGCTGCCGATGAGAGCGGCCAGATCGGCCAGATGCCTTTCTACCTCTTGCCATCTACAGCGTATCAGTGCTGCCCGGCAGAATGCATTGGTGGCTGGGAAAAAGCCTCTGTCCGTCATGACCACTGGCTCAGCGCAGCGCAGAAACTATGCCATTGCAGCGGAGGATTCCAACAAGGGCGTGGTAAGTCCCATGATTTTGGAATCAAGCTCCCTAAAGCTGATTGACTGCTAGGACCCCAATGATTCCTTCCTACAAGGCAACACCGCCAACTACATCGACGAGATGTACCTCTCGTGGAAGCACGATCCGACCTCCGTTCATGTTTCCTGGCAAGCCTACTTCCGCAATATGGAGGATGGCACAATGCCCACCTCCCGGGCCTTCCAGCCTCCTCCAGGCCTCATCTCCCAAGCCGACGGTGCTGCCACCATGTCCCCGGCCACTGTCACCGCTGGAGATCCAGATGTTACCAACCATTTAAAAGTTCAGTTACTCGTTCGAGCATACCAATCTACCGGTCATCACAAAGCGAAGACGGATCCCTTAGGCATTAGAGGCGAGGCTGAAGCATTCGGGCTTCGTAGACCAAAAGAGCTGGAACTCGACCACTATGGTTTCACCGAGAAAGATCTCGACCAAGAATTTTCTCTCGGCCCCGGTATCTTACCGAGATTCGCGACAGAAGATCGGCAAAAGATGACTCTCCGAGACATCATCGCAGCTTGTGAGAGACTGTATTGCGGGAGCTATGGTGTCGAATACATCCACATCCCAGACCGCGAGCAGTGCGACTGGATCAGGAACCGCGTGGAAGTACCCACTCCCTTCAAATATTCTACCGATGACAAGCGCCGCATCCTTGATAGACTGATCTGGAGTTCGAGCTTTGAGACCTTCCTTGCCACAAAATACCCTAATGACAAGCGCTTTGGCCTGGAGGGCTGTGAGACACTCGTACCCGGCATGAAAGCCATGATTGACCGAAGCGTCGACTATGGCATCAAAGACATCATCATCGGCATGCCTCATCGAGGAAGACTCAACGTCTTGAGCAACGTCGTTCGCAAACCAAATGAGTCCATCTTCAGTGAGTTCTCGGGTACCTCCGAGGCCGCGGATGAGGGTTCCGGAGACGTCAAATACCATCTTGGCATGAATTTCGAGCGACCGACTCCGTCGGGAAAGCGCGTTCAGCTTTCACTAGTTGCCAACCCTTCCCACTTAGAAGCTGAAGATCCAGTCGTCTTGGGCAAAACCCGCGCTATTCAGCATTACAACGACGATGAAACTACACATAAAACTGCCATGGGTGTCTTGCTGCATGGTGATGCTGCATTCGCCGCACAGGGCGTTGTATATGAGACTATGGGCTTCCATGCCCTCCCAGCCTATTCTACCGGCGGCACTATCCACATCATCGTCAACAACCAGATCGGGTTCACCACCGATCCTCGATTCGCCCGGTCCACACCCTATTGCTCCGACATTGCCAAAGCCATCGACGCTCCCGTCTTCCACGTCAACGGTGATGATGTCGAGGCCGTAAACTTTGTCTGCCAACTAGCGGCCGATTGGCGAGCTGATTTCAAGAAGGACTGTGTTGTTGACATCGTCTGTTATCGGAAACAAGGCCACAATGAGACCGACCAACCGTCTTTTACTCAACCTCTCATGTACAAGCGCATTGAGTCTCAAGTCCCACAACTTGACAAGTATGTCCAGAAACTACTTGACGAAGGCACATTCACCAAAGAGGACATCGATGAACACAAAAAATGGGTATGGGGAATGCTCAACGACAGCTTCGAACGCAGCAAGGACTATCAACCCACCGGAAAGGAGTGGCTTACGTCTGCCTGGAACGGTTTCAAATCGCCCAAGGAGCTTGCCACCGAGGTCCTACCCCACCCTCCCACCGGTGTGCCTACGGAAATCTTGAAAGAGGTCGGCACCAAGATCGCCGAAGCCCCAGATGGATTCACTATTCACCGGAACCTCAAACGTATTCTGGCTGGCAGGAAAAAGGCAGTTGACGAAGGCAAGAACATTGATTGGTCCACCGCTGAAGCACTCGCTTTTGGATCTCTTTGTCTTGAGGGTCACCATGTTCGCGTGTCGGGTCAAGATGTGGAACGCGGCACGTTCTCGCAGAGACATGCCGTGCTTCATGACCAAGAGACCGAGAAAACTTGGACTCCCCTCAATAACTTGACAAAAGAACAAGGAGCCTTCTCCATCTCCAATTCATCATTGAGCGAATTTGGGTGCCTCGGCTTCGAGTATGGCTATTCCCTATCCTCCCCAAATGCCCTCGTCATGTGGGAAGCACAATTTGGCGACTTCGCAAATAACGCACAATGTATCATTGATCAATTCATCGCTTCAGGTGAAGTAAAGTGGCTGCAACGATCTGGCCTCGTATGTTCACTCCCCCATGGCTACGATGGCCAAGGACCGGAACATTCTTCAGGCCGTGTGGAGCGTTACCTGCAACTTTGCAACGAAGAGCCTCGCATCTTCCCTTCAGCCGACAAATTAGAACGCCAGCATCAAGATTGCAATATGCAGGTGGCCTATATGACCGAACCTTCAAATTACTTCCACATCCTGAGACGCCAGATGAACAGACAGTTCAGAAAACGTAAGTTCCTCTTCCCATCCTATGATCTTTTGCTAACAAGCTTTAGCTCTCATCGTATTCTTCTCCAAATCGCTTCTGCGCCATCCCCTTGCTCGCTCCAGCATTGAAGATTTTACTGGAGATTCTCACTTCAAGTGGATCATCCCCGATCCAGAGCACGGTAAATCCATTGCTGGGCCAGAAGAGATCGACCGCGTAGTATTGTGTACTGGTCAAGTATACACTGCTCTCCACAAGTTCCGTGGCGAGAAAGGCCACAACAAAACCGCCATCACCCGTATCGAACAACTCAACCCATTCCCGTGGGCTCAACTGAAAGAAAACCTGGACATCTACAAGAATGCAAAGACAATTGTCTGGTGTCAAGAAGAACCTCTCAATGCTGGGGCCTGGAGTTTTGTACAACCTCGCATTGAGACGTTATTAAACCAGACAGAACATCACAATAGACGCCACGTCATGTATGCTGGCAGAGATCCTAGTGCCTCTGTAGCCACTGGGCTCAAGGCCAACCATGTAAAGGAGGAGAACCAGCTGTTGGAAGATGCCTTTTCTGTGACTCAGGATAAGCTCAAAGGAGAGTAGGTGGACTTCCTGCTGAGCCCAACGTGGCATTGAATGACCACGACGCTTTGCGAGCCGTGCGGGTACAAATAAAATTCGAGCGAGGTCCGTCGATGTGCAAATAGATGACGGCATGCTGACCAGTTTGCACGACTCCACGAAAGGCCACAAGTCTTGTGCCAAGCTGTAGCACTTATTGCATTGATATGTAAGCAAACTAATGCATATGACGGTGAAGATGTGATTTTGCTTGCCCTCGATTCATAACAAAGATAAACGAAGACTTGGAAAAAACGCCAATGTAAATATTCATACGTCTCGCAGGACCAGAAGCGCATCTCGACGCTCCAAGGGTCTATCTAGCACGATCTTCTCCAAGTCTTAATTACTGCTGGCTGAAATACCATTCGGGGTTGATATGCGGACTATGCTTTGACCCGGCTAAATTATATTCACAACCACCTTCCCGAAATGCCTTGCTTCTTGCAAGTAGCGGTATGCTTCTTTGACTTCAGCGAAGGAAAACACTTTCTCGTCAGTGACAGGCTTGAGTCCAGATAGCTGAATCAGCCTATTCATCTCCTCCTGTAAGTGCCGGCTTCCGACCAAAATCCTTCGACGGTTAATCATCTCCTCTTCATAGCTCTCTGGAGACATCTGGCCTTCTTTAGCATCAGCACGAGCACCAACCATCGCCAGCTCTGCTCCGATGGCAGCAGCCAGCTTCGACTGACGTAGGGTTCCCCCGCCGCCTATCTCAACAATAACATCGACGCCCAGGCCGCGATACGACAAATTTCTGGCTGTCTGTCCCCACATAGCATCTTCATTGTAGTTTATCACATGGTCCGCGCCTAGTCCCTTTAGCCTGGCGGCCTTGGCAGCAGTACTTGTCGTCGCAATGACTTGAGCTCCGCCGAGTTTTGCAAATTGCAGAGCAAAAATACTTACTCCACCGGTTCCTTGAGTCAAGACTGTCTCTCCGGGCTTTAAGATTCTAGATCCGCCGTACAGGGCATTCCACGCGGTCAATGCAGCGCACGGAAGGGTGGCTGCTTCTCTGTAGGATAGATTATCGGGGATTGCCACGCAGGCCTGTTCATTGAAGATGGCATACTGCCGGAGAGCCCCATCGTGGAACGTTCCGAGTTGAGATGGCGCGTTCTGGAGATTCATGGTGCCGTAGAGATGAGTCCCATGGAAGATAGGTGAAACTCTCTGTCCGACCGCAAAGCGTGTCACTTTTGGCCCGGTCTGAATGACTTCGCCGGAACCGTCAGATCTGAAAAAGACTTCAACATCAGAAAAGCTCCGGGCTTGCCCAATTGGTCCTCATCCTTACCCTTGCACAACCCCTTCTCTGGCCTTCAATATATATTTTCCCTGCAGCCAACGCCTCAGTCTGAGACTTCTCAACGGTAAATAATGGTCGGTGTTTCCTTACATTTGCGACCTTCAAATCTCTGAAGTTGAGCGATGCAGCGTGCAGCCTGATCTGAATCTCGTAGTCTCCAGGGTCTGGAACGTCGAATTCTTCGAGAAAAAGGCTCTCGATCCCATCCATACCCCGAAGGACCCATTGTTGCGATCTCATGTCTACAAGACCTTGTGCCTAGTAGGTGAGAATTGGCAGACGGAATAGCAGATGATGGAAAGGGAATAGTAATGAGATTGAAGCGAACGATCTCGGTGCGGCATTGAACATCAGATCTGGGACAAGAGGACAGAAGCGGCGCCCTCGGTCCTCATTTGATAGATTCGTTCCAAGTCTCATCGGTGGTTCATTCGTCGCCCTACAAGACATTCGGCACATCAATCTATCCGACCCAGGGTAGAGACTTACTCGATTCAATCAGTCGGAATGGCACTGCTCGTACCACCTCTGCCTCATCTTCGTTTTCGAGGTCCGAAGGCAGTCACATTGAACTTGAAGTCCACTGAACGCACTCATGATTGGCTCGGGTTGGGGATCTCAGCGGTAAACAAATGCCGCTTCATGTGCTTTTATGATAACAAATCGGAGTAATCCAAAGTTTATGCGCATATGGAGCAGTTCGATTACTTTCACAGTCAATTGCTGACAATTATTACTCGTGGTGGCAGATCAGCCAATTCAATCCGTGAACTAAACTGTTAAACTCTTGATCGTGAGCTCGCGAGGCTAACCTGCAAGGGGCCCCTTGTCGTCAAACGGACCCTGCCAAGTTATCAAAATTTACGAGCGACTGGGCTCGGAATTAGTTACTAGTAATATCGCCGTTGGATACTTGACGGTGTGCCTCTTACGCAAGAGTCTCACTTTCCATGTTCTATTCATTGCTCAATTATTATGACATCAACGATCGAAAATGCCTATTGCATTGTCTCCACCTCTGAACAAGCTCTTCCGAGTTAGTCACTGCATGACTGGGTTTATCTGTTTGCCCGGTAGTCTTGTTGCAGCGAATGGCATTGAGAATTCCAAGAGTAGTCGAGGCCGCACGTCCAAGGTCAGATACCTCTCAGCCCTTAGCATCTAATTGGATTAATCCCCCAACATGATCTAGGCCGCCCTTTGCGCCCTTTGCTGGAGTCCCTTGCTCAAAAGAGAGTACCGCATTTTCGAAGAGGGTTTCTCATTTGACTGACGGCACAGCAGACGGGTTTGCTGGGTAGCGCGACGCCTTATTCGTTCAACAATGCTAGGTTCTGGATGATTTGTAAGTTGGACATTTCGACCATAAAGGCGACGCTGCGCTGTTGTGCAGCAACAGAAGCTCATTCCGAGCCGGATAGCGAATTGCCGGTCATTGAAATTCACACAGAAGTTGGCTTGTGGAGCCTGTGAATTGTGTGATGCAGCTTGCTGCAATATCCAGGGTTGCGAAGAGACTGTTGACATCCTCGAAGACCAGAATGCCGTCGAAAAATGGTTCTGTCTAACTCTTGCGACCCTTCAGTACATAGTACCAGACCAGACCATTGACGGTGACGAAGAAACCTAACATCTGCAGAGGTGTGACAACGGTGCTCCAAACTAACACAGAGCCTACCATGACCAGAACAGTTCGTACTAGGCCGAGCAATGGTATCGTCAACGCACCGGTCCGTTTGAGCTAAAGTTGGGGAGAAGAATATGTGTCAGTTTTCGATGGATTGGAACCGAACCGGTGGGCGATACAACAATGGGAAACACGCTTACCAGAGCTGTGATCACAATATTGAGGGAAAATGCCATAGCACCGTTTGCGATGAAGATGGTTGGGTGTACTGCACGGATATGGCTCCAAACCTCGCCAGTCTGGCCCCAGGTATCGCCCTGCCACTCAGTCGCCGCCGCAACTGTTCCAACCGCGAGTGTCGATACTGGGGCAAAATAGTAGAGAAAGGCAAGCGGGTCTAACCGCTCCTCCTGGGTAAAGCACTTCTGCGTCAACCCGCCGCGGTATGCCTCAAACAAAAGCCCCAACACTTGATACGTCGTTCCCTTCAGTGAAAATCTGATTTCGCCCAAGATGCACAGTAGGAAGCCCCCAATTATCAAACTGATGGCGACACACTCCTTGGAAGATGGAGTCGCTAGGCGAAGTGTGTAAAGTGCAAAGACTATCGTTGCAGGGCCGAGTGACTAGGACACGGAGCAAAGATTAGTATAATTTTCCATAGACCCAGCCACGATAGTTGAATGGTTACCTTGATCATCTGAATAAAGGCCACATTGAGCGTAAGGTAAGGCAGATTATTGAAGATCAAGCTGCCGGTGAACATGAGGCCAATCGGCACGATGACGGTGAAGAACTTCTTGGAACTAGTGCCGAACTGTTTTCCGGTATCGATTGTAGCTGTTAAACGCGCGATGATCTGCGTAGCTGCCATTGTGCATACACAGTGCCAGAATACAAGCGTCGTGGCTAGAGAAGACTGATATCAGTTCGTGTTCGGCTCCGCTCTCGGGACGGGGCCGTTGGACACAGCAGCGTTAAGCACGTAACATACGGTATGCTATGGGAAGCCTTCTGTTAGCAAGATTTCAGTCATACAGACGCCTTGATAGGCGTCTCTGGTGAGAGGTGTAAGTTCAGGGTGCTTACGAAAGTCCAGTGAGCCAATTATGTATTTATTGAACATGATCAAGCCCGAGCTCAAACATACCCAACACCTGGGGTGGTACATATTAGCCTGAGGATGTCTTCACTCGCAACCTGCACTCTGACAATGTCTTCTGCTACTTACAAGAGGAGCAGAAAGGTGATGTGGACAGCTCCCCGTTTTGGGGGAGACATAGGTGTTACTGCATCATCTTCAGAGTCCGTCGGGACAGCAGTGTAGCCTTGCTTCTCCATTATCACTGCTATAGGCTCTCTGGCGACTTTCAGGCAATCTGGTCGCCAAGGATAGCAGTGATCCTGCTTTCGAAGAGGCCGTCACCCAGGATACATATAGAGCATCCATGGTGTTTTCTTCTACGATGCTCAGACCATCGGTCTCGTGTTGTTCGGAACCACAAGCATCAGGGGAGAGAACCTGATGGATGTCGGGCTGCGTTGCCAGGCTGCTGTCAAGCGTGTCATTTAAAATTGGTTGTGGCCTTTCAGCGGCCCCTGAAGCCGGTATTTACGCATTGTGGGATACTTTTGCATGCGAGGCTGGATCGATAAAATTCCATCCACGACTAAGTTGGCCATGCTGCAGGGGGCTTGGGTTGGAAAAGATGGCAGGTAATATTGTCTGTGCTGTCCATCTCAATGTGTCAGAGGATGAACCAATGGCCCTCCACGAGCTTGTATCCCTAGTACCCGACCTGAAGTTCAGAGGAGTGGGGTGGCACCAAGTAATACGGAGTACATTCGAGCCATCGGCCAGGCCTCGGTCTGTTTGGACTTGGCATTGGGGATGGCTGTTTTAGTTGCCGACCTAAGGAGATCTGTGAGGTACCAGAGATCGGAGACTTGGGAGACAGCCTGCTCAAGCCTGGTCCACCCGATGATTTCATCATAGGAAACTCGAAATACCATGATTCCTTCGAGTTTAGGTTGGGAGACACGAATCCATCACCGCTAAGACTTCGATGCAATGCTGGACGCAGCAACTCCAAGATCCTCCCTCCTTCGATCGCGAGACGCGGGGCGGGAGCATCTACCCACAGTGTGTCGCGGTCTTCGCTTCTGCAAGTCAAACTTGAGGTGAGCGATATGCGAGAACTATGGATCGACATTCATGCGTATGCAAAATCTGATGTCTCCAAACTGTTCGAGAACATAACACGGCACAGGCGTAAGCTCAAGCGCCATCTGATTTCAACCGTGGCGTGTCACAGTTCTCCTGTCAAGCTCCTGCCACCCGTCAAAGCTTTGATGAACTCGTATTTTCTCGATTTCAGGGGTATGGATGGGTCGGTCACCCTTGTTGGACCGCAACCTGCTGTGATGATGCGCTGTGGTAATAAAATCGGTTGTCAGCCGATCAAGTGTGTACATTTCTCTACCGCTGTGTCACGCTCCTCCCAAACCACCTGCCCTCCATTTCGGAAGGATATCTTGCACGCTTCACCCTAAACATACCAGTTTGTATCAGTCATGGACTCCGATAAGCTCTCCCCAATGATCCTTCGGATACGACCGAGAGCCTCTCATAAAATCGTCGGTATTGGGGTTGTTGTGGTTGCCCTTCTCTATATCGCCACCCAGTTCTCAGGCTATCAGATTTCGACTTCGAATCTTCTAGCTGCTACAACAACAGCAGCTTCGGCAGTTGCTTCCAGTCCTGAAACTGCGGCAGGTACTCGGGTCGATGCCGAATTCGAGCCTATCCCGAACATCGTCCATTATGTCTGGCTTCTCAACCCTAAAAAGGACAATACGCGCTTAGAATTCAAGCATTTCCTGTCGCTGTATGCTGCCTCGATCTACTGGAACCCCGACAAGATTTACATTCACACCGATATTCCAGAGGGCGGGTTCCTACCTGAACCAGCGGCGGAGACCCCTCGGGATCAGTGGAATCTCC
The DNA here is from genome assembly GCF_000709125.1 of Exophiala aquamarina CBS 119918. Classification (NCBI taxonomy): domain Eukaryota; kingdom Fungi; phylum Ascomycota; class Eurotiomycetes; order Chaetothyriales; family Herpotrichiellaceae; genus Exophiala; species Exophiala aquamarina. The sequence continues at coordinate 69,753 of NW_013550578.1, forward strand.
TTATCGCCAATCGGCCGAACGTCGAGATCAACCACGTCACCGCGCCAGCCATGGTGCCCGGTAGGAACAGGACAATCACCGGAATCGAGCACAAGTCTGATTTTTTGAGGCTGCAGATGATGCGGAGGTACGGCGGCGTTTACCTTGATTGGGATGCCCATCCCCTCCGTGACATCAAGCCGTTGAGATACTCTGGGTTTAAGGCTATTGTTGGAAGAGAGCCAAGTAGCAGAATCCAAACTGGGACCTATATGGCCACGAAAGATTCAATCTTGATGGAAACATGGTCTGAGAAAATGAGTCTGGCCTATGACGGCACCTGGACACACCACAGCAATACTCTTCTCACATATCTTGCTCCGAGAACAGTGCCACAACCCGGCGAGGTTTTGATCATGGAGCAAGATGCATTCACCCCAGGAGACTTTACCACTCTTTCGTACAATCGATTCTACGATATCCACCCTGAAAGCCCCATCCAGGATCTCAGTGACTCGTGGGAAGGCCTCTTCGACCGCTTCGATGAACCGCAGCGTTGGCCAAAGTGGCACATTAACTATTCTGCAACTTATGTCCTCCACGTCTTCGGTCTACAACGTGCGCACAAGGACCTGAAGCTGAATGGCTTCACTGAATTGACTCCTGAATATGTGCTTGCCAGGCAGAGCAATGCCGCCCGAGCCTTATACCCAACGGCAAGACGAATGGTCGAGGAACGGCTAATAATGGATCCATTCGCGGAGTAAGAACAGCTCCATCGACGGGTCCTCACTTGATTTGATACTTCTCGTAATTCAGCGTTCCAAAGAAAATTTGCTGCTGTAGTATTGTCACTAGTTTAGAACTGCAAATCTGGGAGCAGCTCGGAATTTTTTTTGGTGCTCAACCAAGTCTGAATGACAATTGTGCTCGTTAAGGCTTTAGCCGACAAGTGGGATGTTTTGAGGCCCCTGGCTCGTCCCCAGAGGTCGAATAGCCACTCAGCGCTCAACGAGGCATAGATTGAGAAATCGTCTGCCAGACTTCTACTTTCCTCAACACCAAATGCAAAGCTGGAAAGTTGCATTCATTACTGGTTGCGTTCCTCGTGGAGAGAGTATTGATCTGCCCAGGGGCTCTGAGAGTTTCGTAAGATTACAGGCGTGAATGCTTTAGCATCGTGTTTTGACAGCTGACAGATGCTGACAACTTGAGGCTTGGCTCACGAATCGGCACGGAGCTGGAATGCTTTCGCCTGTTCATGCAGGGCATTACAGACAAATCCAGACCTCGATCGACTGTCCAAGCTTGCCCTTTACGCTCAGCCTCTGCCGTGCGTGGCCTTTGTGTCATGCTAGCTAGCCACAAACCCATCAATATGTGATAACGACGACGATGACACGTGGAGTGTTCATTGGGACGCGGCAGCAGCTGCAAGCTTCGTGTCAACCAACACGCACTCAGATGTCCGCAAACAATATCACTGGCAAAGTTCGTTAAGCAATTTCCATCACAAATTCAGGCCCCGAGCTTGATCGTCCCCTCATAAACACAGAATTCGGATGTCGCTTACTCGTCCGAATGAACCTCAGACAATCTCTCCACTTCCTTCGCTAATCTCAGACCGCTGCTCGGAAGGTGGTACAAGGTCTGATAACGCTTCTTCCAGATGCTTGAACATGGTATAGTGGGTGTCCCCATGGAACTGCTGGAGTTTAGAATGCGGCAATCGGTCTGCCATGTAACGTATCATCACAATAGGTGCGTTCTTATCCTCTCTCCCATGCCAGATTCGAATCGGATCATATTGAACGTCTTCGAAACGGAATCCCCAATCTGATGATAAGAGCTCAGCCTCGTGGACGGCGGCTTCGGCACCCTGGGCGAACGGCTCTCCGATCAGCAGGTGCACCAGCGCTTCCCTTCGTTCCGCCGTACTTCTCTTTAGGACCATCTCCTCCACGGCTTTTTCGCTATTCTGAGCGTCACGCCTCTCCTTTTTCTGGTCCTGGGCCTCTAACCAGCCATCAATCCACTTCGCCACTGGTTCAGTGTTTACCAGCCATTGTAAGCCGCCAACAGTTGCATTCAAAAGTGCTCGCAGTCCAGTTGGCCAATGCACAGCAGCTAACCTTGTCATCCGCCGACCTAGAGACATGTAGTGTGGCCCTGCTACCCAAGGCGGGGCTGAGGCGAAAAGACCAACTCCAGTGAGCATGCTATGTGGTAGCATATGTGCGCAAGCTAGGGCGAAAGGTCCACCTCCGGAGCCACCCAATACTGAGAATCGAATTAGCTGTTTAGCCTTTGCGAACTCCCGTACATCTGCAGGCCAGTCTATGATACGGCAGCCAGGTTGTGGGCTGGACAGGCCAAATCCTGGTCGATCAAGCGCTAATCCGCGTATACCTAGGCGTCGGAGAAGCTCATCTGCTGGGCCGCATTCGAGGCGGGACGATGGATAGCCATGGAAGAAAAGCAGAGGCGTGCCTTCTGGGTCGCCATACTCCGCAAATCCTAGGATCCTGCCGTCAGCAAGTTTCAATGTTTGGTTCTGGCGCGTCGAGGTGGAGATGGCGCAGCAATTGATCCTGGTGATGTGCCTGAATGATGCTTTAGAGGACATCTTGCACTCGACTTTCGATGGAAGATACCAGTTTCTCAATTCTGCAAAAGGTTAGGATCTTGGCCGTCTTTAAATGCGAAGAGGGAAAGCCCCTCTCTGTGTGATTATGATACCATCGAGGCCTCCACTGATTCACGGACATGCCCCTTGAACTGGGGCCGGGCGTGGAGTCGGTTATGTCATGTATACATACGGAGGACATCGAGCGTGCCATTCTAGCAGCGAGCAAAGACCCACATGCACATAAACGAGTATCACTCACCCAGAGTAGGAGTTGAGACTTTGTACGCCGAGTATGAAGATAGGATCTCAAGGAACCGTCGTCGTCCTCAATTTCCATTCTGCGGAGAGGCCAAGCTGCCTGTTGACTAATAGTTATCGCTTAGAAAAGCCCCAATTAATCCAACCCGGCAGCGGTCTCGTAACCGTACTCCGTACTCGTGTTCGTATCGGCCGGAGATGGTCTGGTTCCAAGTTGCTTACGAGCACTCAGTACGCTTCTCGAGCTTCCCCATGCTCGATCTTCAGTCTTTCACAGAGTGCACATAGTGGACCAGCTTTTCGCGCTTCTACGATTCGTCTATCATTGTAGTAGGACTCGGATATCTTGGAAGTCTAATATGCCACCACGCCGTTCTCATGCGAAATCGCGCCGAGGTTGCCTAAACTGCAAAAGTCGACATATCAAATGCGACGAAGGCGGTCCGCCTTGTGACCGGTGCAAGCTTCGTGGGACCGCCTGTGAATATGCAACCCCGGGATCCGGTGCAAAGACCTCAGCGATAGCCGAAGTTCGAGAAGAGATCTCGCACACTGCGGCAAAAATCAATGAACTTCAGTTTCCGGCGGACCGTCGCTTACTAGAACTTCAACTAATGCACCGGTGGTCAACTTTGACGCACAAAAGCTGCAGTACGCCTGGTGCTGGTGATGAAGAGGTATGGGAGCAATTGGTGCCAACATTATCCGTTCGATACGACTTCTTGTTGAATGGGCTATTGGCTCTTGCAGCATTCGACTGTGCAAGATCAGCGCCACAGTCTACCTACGAGCAATACGTGAACTCGGCTGTTGAATACCATGCACTAGCACTTGGAACTTTCCGATCACACCTCCCACTCATCAATCCGGAAAGCTATGAAGCAGCTCTTTGCTTGTCGCTGATGCTGATGATACTCGCCCTGGCGTCAGCACAGTTTACCCCCAAGTCGGCCACTAGCAAGACTCCGGACATGGTGCAGAATGCGATTGTTCATTTCGAATTGCTGCGCGGGTGTGTTCCGATCGCGGATATCAACGAAGACTATCTACTATCAAACCCCTACATTCGAAACTTGAAACTCTTCGAGGACCTCCCGCGAACCACGATTGACGAGCGAGTGAGAGAAGCACTGACCCAATTAAGCGACTTCAACGATAGAAAGATAGTCTCGACCGTCCACGAGTCAGATGAGCGAAGGATGAGGCAAATTGCGCATTGGGGAGCATGCAAAAAGGCTCTCGCAGTGCTCGGGGAGTTGTTTGAGAAATGCGTCGATGACTTCTCGCTGGGGTACGTTCTAGGCTTCCTCAACATAGCTGGAGAGGAGTATATCAAGGCTCTGAAGGACGAAGACAATGCCTCACTCCTTATCCTGATGTTCTGGGGGGTCCTGATGGATAAACTTGGGCATAAGGTCTGGTGGGCTGATCAATTCGGCAGTTTGTTGGTAAGCGAAATAGCGAGTCGAATACTGGTCCATGAAGACGACAAGGAGATCAACAGTATAATATTTTGGGCACAAAGAAATCTTCGCGCTAGCTCTCCGGAGCAGGTCGACTCGTAGCGCACTTAACTTGGGACTCCTTCACATTAAAGCGAAGAGTTCAAGGCTGCATTGATCCCCTCAAAAATGGAAATCTTCAATGTCCGGTCGAGCTGGATCTATACCCCTTCAAAAAGGCATACCCTCCCCCCTCTCCAAAAGAATATTTTCTGGGCAGCTCACAATTGGAAAGCTTGAAATCTCTCACCTTTAGCCATGTCCTTGCGCCAAATCCCTGTGGACCTGACGGTGTATCGTCGTCCGTGGTATTCAAGCGAGCCATTTGCACGATTGAGTCGGGCCGGCCCATACACGGTGACCTGCGTCCCATGATGGCTTTGCTCGTTTTTGTTTGACCAGGGTTTCAACCCTCAAACTTCTCATGCCCCTCTGAGCCATTATCCGCAGCGATCTTGGGAAGTTCTTTTGGTAATACATGCGTCTATGCGATCAGGAAATGAGGTCTTAAATTTGTGATCTTTGATGATCACTTGCTATAAATCTCACTTCAGAAAAGTCTCCTGGTTTTCCAATCCCCGAGAATGCAATACTCAAATAGTGAGCAGGTATCAAAGTCCCGCAAATGCAACCTGTCATGCCGAATATCGTTATTTACACCTTTGTGCAATACAAAATGCCACTCACTCACCGCCCAGGCTGTGAGACGAGTTTATGCTGTGAACTCGACGTCTCGCTTCTTTGCTCCTCTAAGAGCTTGGGCGGCGTTGTCATTAGGTGTTGAGTTACCAAATCCGCAACCACCATCACGAGTTTGCGCAATAACTGCACCGGCGCACTTTCCGCTGTTAAACCCACAACAGCCCGAGGCGCAGTCAGCGTCGCTGAGACACTGGCCTGTAATGAACTGTGATGCATTGCCTAGGCCAACGTTCTGAGCGCCCGGGGCACTCTGATCGATATTGTTTGATCCACTGGTGTTGCCAGTGCTGCCAGTGCTACCGGTGTTGCCGGTATTCCCTCCATTGCTCGCCGGTGGAGCAGCTGTAGCAGGTGTAGTTGCTTGGCCGTTACGGAAGGCTTGGGCAGCTCTATCATTGGGTGTTCCATCACCAAATCCGCAACCTCCATCACGTTCTTGGGCAACAACAGGACCAGCACACTTGCCACTATTGAAACCACAGCAGCCCGATGCACAGTCCGCATCACTGGTGCAAGCTCCGGTGATGAATTGAGTGCCTGTGCCAGTACTTCCAGTGTTCCCCGTATTGCCTGTGTTTCCGGTGTTGGTATTCCCGTTGGCGGGTGGAGCAGTGGTTGCGGGAGTGGTGGCCTGGCCGTTACGGAAAGCTTGAGCAGCTCGATCATTGGGGGTCCCGTCGCCAAAGCCACAGCCTCCGTCCCGCTCCTGAGCGACAACAGGGCCGGCGCATTTGCCTGAATTGAAGCCACAGCAGCCAGAAGCACAATCAGCGTCACTCGTGCATGCTCCGGTGATGAATTGAGTGCCTTGGCCGAAGACGAGAAGGGCCACTAGGAAGCATGTGAGTCAGAAATTGGCTCAAATACCCATGAGTTGGTGGAAATACTCACAGTTTAGTACGAGAAAGAAAAGAAGCGATTTGGGTGTCATGTTGCCAACCATTTTGATGTTGTGAATGACTGACCAGCAGTAGACGAATTGAACAAAAGCTAAAGTGATTGAAAAAAGAAGACGGCAAGATGAAGACGGTACAGAATGGAGGAAGACCAGCTTGGAATTGACAGAAACAGGCTTCATTTTGTATGGCGACGAACCGGACAGATGTTGATGGCTTACCATGTTGAGAATCCCCCTGTTCCCTTGTCAAGATGGGCACCCATGAAGCCCCCAAATGAAGGGTGAGCAGGAACAAAGCAGCATTGTGGCTGGATTCGACAGACAATTTTGAGATGTTGAATGCGCGATGCAACCACGGCCCAATGGCCAGGTCAAGGGAGCAAGAACAGATGTGCTCTCAGACAAGGCGTGGCAAGGCTGAGACGAAGGGTGGGGGACAGCCTCGCCAAAGTGTTGCAGCATGTTCCATGAGGCCAGGGGCGTAGTGGGGTTCAACCGAGTGATTGGCCGACCAACCCTGGTTTCTGAATCACCAATCGTAACAAGTTGAAGCGAGTTTGAGGTTGGGTTTCACGTCGTCCAGATTCGATCCGCTAGGCTCCTGGCACACTCACTCTCGATGGGGTGCGTCGAACACCTCGCGATCCTATGCCCACGAGTATGGTTCATCATGAGGATGAAAGAACCTCCTCTCGCTTGGCTGGCGGATACGGCGCCTTAATCGATGCACTGGTGCCGAAATGCCATTGATTAGGGATCACCGCGAGAAGCCTGACTCGTAGGCCACAAGCCAGTGGGTCGTGATGTGATCAAGTTGCGTCTTCTCGGGCTTTTCCCTGTCACCTGTTGGTGGTCAAACACTGTCGCTTGCCATGAGAAGAGACCTCGTCACCGACAGCGCGCTCGCTTCGAAAGTTTCAAGGGGATCATGAGTTGAACCTGCTCTCGCCAATCGATCGAGATGGCGTCTTGTTTGTGCTGGAAGTCTGAAGTGAAGCGAAGCCCTGCCAAAGGCAGACCCCTCGACAATTGAGTTGGTGCCAGGTGGAGGGAGACTGGGGTAGTGACCAAGCCAAGGCTGCCTTCTGGTCCCTTACTAATAGGGCAGTACTCTAGGCACCGAGGCACCCGAGCCCCCCCAACGGCCTTTACCTAACTTAGGCGCCACCCTCCTTACACGCCTCTATTGGTACTCCGAACTGCGTACCTGACTCGACAGGTCAGTCAATTTGGGTAGCGGAGCCAGTTCGAGCAGGTGCCCAAAGCCACCACACGACATCAGCCCCTGATCAGAAACATTATTTGGGCGTTGCCTGAATGCTCGGTACCAACCACCCAACTACAGCCCAGGTGATGACTCGGGACCAAGTAATGCTGCGGACGGAGAAATAACTCAGGTGGCTACGGGCATGAGGGCGGGGATTTTTTGTAGTTAGTTTAGCTGCCCTATGACGCCTGATGAGTTGGCATTGTTGTCAGCAGACCAAGCGCACTTGAACAGGCATCCAAGGCGGTGTGACCATGACTGTGAATCAACGTACCCTACAGCTTACGAACTTTTGATGGCAGCTGAAAGGACTCAGTCATTTGCAGCTGCAGGAGTGCAGAGCCTTGCAGCCAGTCGGTCGGTCAGTCAGTCAGTCGCGCTTGCTGCAGGATGCAGTGTCGCTCTTGCTGTTATTAACGCTCAGACCCCGCCCGGGACGCGTGACTCTTCCACGCAACTCAGACAAGTACATAAGTAAGAACGTGGCTCCGACGCGACGCGTTAGGCAACGCACAAGCACCATACGGAGTGGTCTTGTCTTCATCACCGCCTATCCAGCGCCGCCCTTCTGGGTCCTTGCTGCTGTCGTTTGGGACGCATCGTCTCAACTTTGGCATTTCGTCTGGGCTCCCACCCCAGGTTGATTGCTCACCTCAGATGGATATCACGGGCATAACCTGTGCAGCGCAGCGCAACTGACCAAAACACGCCCCAACTTGAGAAATCTGCCATTCTCCCTCTCTGAAGCTTGTTCGATGGCACATCCAATGACATGCAGCACCTTCGGAAAAGTACACTTCCCCAGTTAGGCTGCGGCTTTCGATTGAGAGGCCAAAAGTCCATCTACTCCATCTGTGGCCAGTTCCGAGCCAATAACCACGACGTGTGGCCTGCCTTGTAAGTGTTGGCGACTGCATCCAACGGCTGCTCCGTTGAAAGTCTTATTGATGGATCTCAGCGATCTGGACCGAAAGCCCGTCGTGATCAAGCGGGCTCCCCTAAGCCAGTTCAAGAATGAAATCCATGCCCTCTACCTCTGCCGTGGAAGCCCCTACATCCGGCAACTGGTCGATACAAGCGATGATCCGCCCTCAATGATCTTGGAACGATTAGATACTAGCCTTTATGCTGCCTCTTGCCAACAGAAGCTCGAGAGGCGGGATATCAAGCAAGCCGTAAGGTCTACCCTCAAGGGGCTGGCTCTACTCCATAGTCATGGACTTATACACAATGGTGATTTAGTCAAGACTCGCAACCGGATTTCGAAAGGCTGATCTCTCTCACAGACGTCAAACCCGACAATATCTTAGCCAATCGCGGGCAGGGAAGTCAACGTTTCGCAGAGATCAAATTGTCGGATCTTGGAGACTCGAGTCTGCATAACTCTGCAAAGCGGAATACAGAGCCTATCAGTGGCACTGCCGTGTACAGGGCCCCTGAGATGATCCTGCGAGTGCCATCGACCACGGCTGTGGACATCTGGGCTTTAGGCGCGACAGTAAGGCCGAGCTGGCAGTTCACTATGTCCAAGTTTACCTAACCAAACTCACAGACGCTGTTTTTCATGGCGGGCGATCATTTTTTCGCACCCAAATCCAAGGGCCCAGAAGACGACCTCGTTCACGACCATATCCTGAGGAGGCAAATGAAATGCTTTGGACCCTTTCCAGAACAGTTCATCGATGTCGTACCGCACATTTACAGGGAGTATTACATTGATCTCGAACAATCTATAGGATTTTATCCTAACCGTTGGCCGGGCCCGCTTGCGAGTTTTCTGAGCCCAGAAGAAGAGGAATTTGTACGGCTTCTTCTAAAGCCTGACCCTCGTGATCGTCCATCGGCCACCGAAGCCATCCATCATCCATGGCTCAAAGTGACAGATTCGAACTGACTAGGGGAAAGCCATTTCGCAAAAGGATTCTCTCTCCACGTGTATGAGTTCGAGCTGAAGCAAGTCTGCATCAATCGACGAGGCTTCGGAACCTCTGTTGGCGGAACCGACTTTCACCGTCAATACTGCAAAGAGCCTTCCCGATCTTGATCTTCTCCACGTGCGGAACCATCGACATGCTTGCTTGAAGGCCACACTCCTCCTAGATCATGCGATCGAACTTTGTATCACAAGCAGCTCCGATCGAATCAATGTCTCACAGCTACGTTTCCCCTCATTCGCCAACGGTCTCATTGCAAGAAGTCAAAATATTGCGAGCCTTGTCTAGACCGACGGCCCCTGCCTGCTAACGTAGCTTTAGCGTTTTTTTGTCAGATGGGATCCTTGCGGGCCTTGCGCCTCGTTACGCGAGTACGACCCGGTCTCGGTAATCGTACCGCTCTCAATAAACTTCCGACTCCAGCGGCACATGGACTTTCGACAGGAGGCAGCCGACAATGGAGTGCACCACGTTGTCTACTAGGCGTATGCGTTTTCGAATTTCACCCTGATGGCATAGCCTGATCAACATTATGCCGACACTGGCAACCTCAATCCGAGGCGTAGTCCTGCCACTACTTGCCCCTCGGCATACCTACGTACTCGCTTGAGGTCTATTCTTCCACGAAATGGTTGACCTCGGGACTGATGAGCATTTGCAATTGGCTAATTTTCCATATAAACAATGGTCACACAGGAATCCCCCCGAATTGTGCCTTACGGGAAGGTCGATGTGGCGGCCTGGGTAGAAGAACGCGAGCGGCCGAGCTGCCCACGAAAACCTACGAGGAATTCAAGCAGCACACCCTGACGGGACGTGGTATGTCCCGAATCCTGCGAATACAGAATTGCCCGTTGCTATATCAAAATCAACGATGCCCTTCCGAGAGAGAAACCAACATTATTATCTTTCAGCGTGTTGCAAGCAGAAGATGATCGGCATCATCGGCATTAAAACATCAACGTAGCTGTTAACACATTCTGTTGCATGAGCTATTCCATTCTGTTTCGTATCTTTGCATCTTGGCTCCATCGTTACGAGCATGTTTTTGATTCCAATCAACCTTAACTGGTCATTGAGCAATGGGTGATTCGCCTCTAAGACAGTCAGTCGACCACATTGAGGCAGGTGTTTCAGGCGAGTGGAGACCTGCTTCCAAAAGAATCGCCCGGCAGGGTTCCTTGCTATTGACAGGCTAATGAGACTTCCCAATCACCACACCAGCGATCCTAGCCTTTAATAGCCTCAGCCACTTCAGCCTTGCTTTCCATCCTATCCATCCTGTCCTCGGTGCCACGACTGCTTCCAGAATCTTCGCCAATCTCCCCCCTTAGGTGACACTAACGTAGGCCTCGGCCATCGATGTGATGCAATAGGACGTCCTTTTGCGATTCCCTAGTCATGGATGCATGAGTAAAGGTCTCCTGGCTTTGTTAGACTAACGTGCATCAGGTGCATTAGTTGCATTAGGCGAAGGGAGGGACGCGCCATGGAAAGGAAAAACCACATATTATTTCATCTGCTCAAAAGCGACAGGGTATAAGTCAGGCTAATACGGTATCTAATTCTACTATGACATGGACACGTATGGATCCAATCAGTTTCGCTGACAAAGACGCAGAAATCTTACACTTGGGATTTGGGCGATGGGGAGCTGTACCGTTGCAGCTGCTGTGCTATCGAGCACATTGCGGTGGGCCAATAATCCTGCTCGGTTTCGCAGAAGCCGACAACGTCACTGCCCCAGCTGTAGGAGTACCGGTTGAGCATTTCTCTGGTCTTGCGGATGTCAGAGGTGCCCAGGTCGCCGATGTACCAGCATTCACCCTCAATCAGGATGGCAAAGGCAAGCCAATGGACGTAGATGTCCCATGCCAGGAGGTGGATGGCGAGGATGAGTTCTTTCTCTTGTGACGGCTCCGTGTGGACCTGGTCAACACGCGGGATAGGGCTCATGAGAAGATCGAAGTACTGCTTAGGAACACAGTTGGCCCAGAAGATGATGACGCGGCGCATTGGCCAGTCCGGGTGGAAGTCTGGGGGGTCAGAGAAAAGTTTCAGCCAGGAGGTGTTTAGTTCTTGCTCGTCTAGCTCGACAGAGCGATACTGAGCGGCGTTCTCGTCGAAGACGGTGTCGGTGATCCCTCGCAACATGTCACTTGCTAGTGTGCAGGCTATCAAGCTGGCGGAATAGTCGAAGATTCGACTTGTCGCTTCAAACGACGGAAACAGGTCTTGCTGCAGCCTGCGGGTATGTTGCTGCAGGACGACGATCCGTGTCTGGAGCTTTTGCATCGCTGTGACTCGTGTGGCGGAAACGACCGGGTACAGTGGGTGTTTGGTGCCTATGAGAGGTCGAAATTCTGGTGGAGCAGATACGTTGCGCTGGGTGTGGAGCGAGACCATTCGAAGGACCTCGGCGGAGAGTGCTCTGTCCAACGTGCTGTTTTGAATTAGATACAGTTCATTCATTGTATCGTCTGCAAGGCCTTGTCTTTGGCGGGTGGACACCTGGCCGAGGGTGGTGATGCCACGCAGGAAAACCATCCATTCTAGATTCGTGGGAGAGTCTTCTGAGAATTCGGCGGGGATCATTGGAGCGGTTAGGGTGCAAGAACGCCGGCTTAGTCTATCCAATAGGCGGACGATCCTGCGTTTAGCTAGAGGGTATGGAAAGAGCATGATCGCTTCGAGGTGGGCGATGTGAGGATTTTTGTGGTTGAGGTCCATTATGTCGTGACGAAGCGCTTCGAGGCCTTCCTGATGGTAGCGGTCGGCGGTGTGCATCAGGTCGATAACAGCCTGGACGATGTCGACTTCGGAAGTGGGAGTAGAATCCGTCAATAGATTGACACAGTGGCATGCTGCTCCCAGTGCGAGTAACGACGAGAGTAGGCCTCTGTGATAGGCTGCCAAGTTGGGGATCCCGGAAGTCATGGCATAAGCGAGATGTGGAATCAATGCGGAATCTTGGCCCCCGTACAGCAGATAGTGGTCGAGCAGATAGAGGTCGTTGACGATGGCTACTTCAGGGATTTCAGCCGATTTGGGTTGATCCAAAGTCATCAAAGGGTTCTGTACGCCTTCTGGGTCCAGGTTAAGATCTACTCCACAATCCAGGGACAAAGACGGGGACGTCGGTGTGCCGGAACTACTTTTATGAGGGCTGTATTCAGAGTCGACTTGGAACGGTGACAGGGATTCGCATAATTTATCGATCGGATCACTTGTCGACCTGGCGCTCCTGGCAGTGGTAGCGTGTGAAAGATGCGACGGAGAGGAACCCCTCGACTCTCTTCTGCTCCTGCTCGTGTCGCTTTCTGGCTTCGTATATTCACATGGTTGGTTGCGGCTGACGCAGCGATTGCATGCTGGTTGAGTTTCGTCACACTAGAAGTAACGAGCAATTAGCGGACAGTGATTCTTCTCGGACCTTCTGCTTGCGCTATCTTGCCTTGATTCTCCGGCGTCTACAGTATTGGCACCCATTTCTTGACTTCGTGTGCGGTTTGCGAGGTTTGAAGGGGCGGGAGGCCTGCGAAAAGTCCATAGGTTGTAAGAGAGCCATTGAACGAAAAGAGTTGTCGAGTGGCTGCTTGAGAGAAGATGTGCGCGACGAGATTGAACACCAGCAGACAATGAAATGAACTTCGAAGAAGATATACTCACCTGGGCTCGCGGGATCAGTCATGAGCTTGCATGGTGTATACTGGTAGTCCATTGGCTGTTTTGACCAATTGCCAAAACCGATGCCTTGTAGGGCTCGCCATGTGGATACACGCGAAAAAGCCAACGACGCGAGAGAACCAGTAGTTTGAAGCATGTCAGTCACAGTACTGCCAAAGAACACGAGACCGAGCTCAAAGGAATTCTGGTTGTCGGGTATTCGGCAAAGCATGGCAGTGCATGCACGGAATACAAGGTCCTGGATGGAAGCAGGCAACCCCAGCAGTCTCGAGTCATTGACGGTTCATGAAAACATTTGGAATCGAGGTAACATTTCAGTCATGGTCAAGCATTGAGCTGAAACTCTTTTTCGTCATGTTCACAGGAGAGTGGGCGCAGCAGCTCGCTCAGTTTATGTTGGGTGCACCAGGAGAAGCGGTATCAAGCCAAGGTGTCGGGAGAAGCAGGCCTGTCCGGAATGTGGCATGGAACGTGGCATTTAGTCTTCCCGAGGCCTGAACCGAGTAATCCGCGTAGAGGCCTTTTGTATACAGACAGCACATAGGGCTGGGGCGCCTGATGGTCTAGCGCTTACCAGGCCACATTCCGGACACGGCGTCGGTACAGTACACAGTCGGTCCCAGTCACTCCTAGTCGTCACTACGGACAGGCGAGATTAGTCATTGCAGGAGATGAACGACCAGGGGTGCCCGGTGGCTGAAAACGCACCCAAAGGCACGAGGCACAGATTACAGTACCTGGAGCTATAAGACACCCCGCTGCAATGCAGAGTATTCCAGAATGTCCCATGCTATATCCACCTGAGCCCAACAAGTGATATCAATTATCGACGGTGCCCAGGATAGGTTTTTAGAGATCACAGTCCATGAACACCACGGCCTAGGTGGACCAGTCAAGGGTATGTGACATCAAAGGCCGATAAAGGGGGGAATTGCCGATTATACATATGCCCGTGCAGCAGCCCGGATGCATGCCGCCCAGAGGTCCCCTTGGTCAATACCGCTGCCGGGACTAGCGCACGCATAGAATCGATGTTTTGTGCTTCAGCCTCGTGCCCCGCTTCTGTACGCCCTTCCGCCTTCAACAGTGACGCACTAGCGAGGCGCAGTGATGAAACGGGTGGAATCCATGGGAGACACCTCGTAAGATTGTAGCCAACCTCGTAAGATCAGCGCCCACGAAACACGTTGCTTCAGACATGCGCTGCACTTCCCCGTCTTGCCTTCGAATCGGATTTCGCCTGGGCCGCGGCTTGTGATTGCTATATCTGTCCAAGTGTACGAGGGACTTTCGACCTGGGCTCCTGGAGCCTCCTGGCCAAAGACGGACGCGCGAGAATGTCTTCCACGCTGGCACACGAGATTCCAGTGAACGTGCGTTGTCATTGTGGGCATGTTGCCTTCAATCTCAAAGTCCCGAAGGAGATGTTTCCGCTCAAATCAAGCCTCTGCCATTGCAGATCCTGCCGTCATGCTACGGGACAACTATTCGCAACATTCGCAGTCATACCCACCGCCATACCGAGCGAGATCCACCAAGACAATTCTGATAGTCTAGCAGTGTATCGATCTTCTTCCACGATATTGAGATTCTTTTGCAAGAACTGCGGAGCAAGTATTGCCAACTTTGACTCTGCCGGTGACGGGGAATGCGAGCTTGCGACCGGATGTCTCGACTTCCCAGGTGAGATATCTGGTCATGAATACAAGCTCAACAGGGTCCAACTCTGGGTCGAGGATGTTAAAGGTGATGGGGGTGCGGCCGGATGGATCAATGCAGGAAAATTGGCTGGTATGGATCGACACTGGAGAGGGAGAGATTCTCCGATGGTCAGTGATGCCAATATTGAGGGTATCCTTGCAGGTGAACACGGAGAGCAGCCAATTAGATCGTCAGGTGAGTCTGAACACCGTGGGCGAGACGATGAGCTGAATTTCCGTTGTCACTGTGATATCGTCTCCTTAAACATAAGCAGACCTGATGAGCAGTACAACCAAGCCACGGGGAAGTTTGAGAGTGGCCTTGACGCGTGCACATCCTGCCGGTTGGTGACTGGCTTTGAGATCACAGGCTGGGCCAGGGTTCCCCAGGAGTTGATCAATACTCCAGCACCAAGTTTCAATGCCTACCTCGCGGACAGGTCGAGGCTGAAACACTATAAGACGTCTGCAGACGTGAGTCGGTATTTTTGTGGGACTTGCGGCGCAACGGTCTTCTATCAAAAGCACGGACTAGACACGATTGACATTGGCATTGGGCTACTCGACCCACCAAATCCCGAAGATGCTAGGGCCGAGGACTGGCTCGTTTGGCAGAAGTATCCTACGGGCATGAGCTATCCTGAAAATGCCATCGACCAAAAGTTTGTCAAGGATCTCGCAGATGGACTGAGATCTCACAAAGGCGCAGGAGATGTGTAGCGTAAGGACTGAAGGACACATGTGCGCGTGTACTAAGCTTTTTGATACATCTTGGTGAGATAAAGTCTCCAGACTCGAGCATTTAGCTAGAGAACCTCTTCTCGGCAGCCTTCCAATTAACGACATCCCAAACCGCGCTGAAATATTCGGCCTTGCGATTCTGGTATTGTAAGTAGTACTAAGTCCAGGGGTTAGCGGGTCTCATCGGAGGAGGTTCAGATACAGGTACAGCATGTTCCCAGGCATCAATACCTAGCAACGGTTTGAACTGCCCAATGACGGGATCTTGATTGGCGTATGCCTTGATGGAAATGTTACCGGTCTGAGTATCTTTGACCAACCATGCCCAGCCACTGCCTTGAACACCAGCCAGAGCAGCATTGAATTTCTTCTTGAGCTCTTCCAAGCCTCCAAAGGAGGCGTCAATGGCCTTTGCCAGATCGCCAGTGGGAGGCTCGCCGCCACCACTGTTCTTGGGTGCTAGATTCTCCCAAAATAAACTGTGATTGATGTGACCACCGCCATGAAAGTTGACGAGTGGAAGCAGGGCAATCTTGGCCTTGACATCATCGCTTGCCTCGGCTGCGGCGAACTTGTCCGCTGCATCGTTGTAAGAGTTGACATAGGTCTGGTGGTGCTTGCTGTGGTGGAGCTCCATGATCTTGCCAGAGATGGCTGGTTCGAGCGCGCCATAGTCATCTACACAGTATGTTAGTGAGCGCCCCGGTATGGGCATATCCACAGGAACATACAGGACAAGTCGGGGAGAGTAGCCTTTCGTCTGATAAAAGTTCGGTCGGCGGTAGTAATGCATCTGAGCGGATGAGAGGCGGCAGCGAGTCTGAGACCGGAAGGGCGAGCGGCAGACTTGATAATAGACGCCATAGTTACAGAAGAGTGACAGGAAGGGAGGACAAATGGTCCGGAGGTGGGGTTAGCAAGGAGAAACAGACGAGCAGATAGATAGATATTTACATGCGGTGCTGTGTTCCAGGATTCTTGCGAGCTCCCACCGCACCCTGCTGCAATCTTCCCCAACTTTTACGTCACCTTCACGGCAACCACATCCTCCCGGAGCTCCGAGATCACGTGTGAGGCTGACCTTCAGCCTTGCGTTCAATTGCCACCATATCATGAGATCACGCGTCAACACTTGCGCAGGCGAATCATTTGCGCAGGACTTGAATCGACCTCGTCCAACCTACCTCCTGCACCAGCCCGGACATGCTGCTGCTGAAACCAAACGGACATGCCTGGGCTCGTCAATTACAACGGAGCTGATCCTACGTGTTCAGCTGATACCTCATCCCTAGTCCCATGGCCTAGACTATGAAAGGGCCTGCGCTGGCCTGTGGCACATCACTCACAAGCAATACCAGCAAGCGTCAACATCTGCCGCGAGTGGACAACCACAAGAGGATAGGTGAACTAGACCTGCACCAGACTGCAAGGGAGAGACAAAGACAAAGAGGCTGGAACACCTAATCTACCAAAATACCACACCAGAGACAACAACCTGGTGATGAAAGAGACAGACGAAAATTATAACACTGCCTTTCAGGTGCTTTAATCGACTTGATCAAATGGCCCCGCAGGCTGTAACACCCCAAGACCAGGAGACGATCCTAGCGAAAGTCCAGCAGCTTGGTCACATTCGAATGTGCTATTGTTACAAGGGGCCTTCCGAGCTCAGTGGGGATCGACTTTGACAAAGAACATGCCTCCACATATATGCATAGGACTAACATTGGTATGTATTCAAAAGATGTGGGTGCTCCCTACTCTGGTACCTGTCACAAAAAATTGCTTTTTGCCGACCTCGCTCCGCATGCCGAGCGTGGGCATGAAGGCAACGTCCCGCCATCATACAGCCGTACCTTGCCTTGATATGTATACTTGAGATGAACCCCCCTTATTTCTTGCGAAGTGAGATTTTGAGCGACTCGAAAGCAGGTGAAGGCGAGACTAATTATCTCGCCCTTGCACGAAACGATACTGTCATGAATAAGCACCGATGGCGACGGCGCCGCGTTCTGCTTGTGTCCATATGCTCTCCTATTCCTTCTTTCTCAACTTGTCGACGATTTTTCATGAACATCTCTTGCCGATCTGCCCTTCTCCAACACTCAGAAGCGTTTGCACTTTCGCTCTCTACAATCCCAGCCTGGAACGTTCTGCTTTGGGGCAAGCCTTTGATACTGCTGATGATAAAACGAAATCACGTGCAACATATTTGTCACGATTTGTTCCGTCTCTCAGCCTCTTCTACATGTCTATGCATGGTAGCTTGTGGCACACATTGATGATAGGCTCAGGACATTCCTCGCGCCCGGGCAGGTTCCTAGGCAAATCTACGCGTTGGCCCTTTAATTTCGACAACGGCTTTCATACTCTCGATCCTTTCATGATTATTGCTCTCTTGATAACCCAAGCCCTATTTAGATTACTAACTGAATGCTTACCGTTCCAGCATTCCAGTAAGCAGGAAAAAGTGTTGGCATCTCCTAATGGCGGGGATGTCACGTGGGCAACTACCCAAAGCCCAGAAATTTAGCTTGACTGCTACCAAGATAACGACCTCCTTACCGTTGTTCTCCGTCTTCTCACGCTCCGACAGACTCAACAGTGATCCGCTCGAGGCTTCCTGGTATGCTCACAGTGTATTCCCTACAAACTTCTATCGGGCTCTGTCTTCATCCACGAACTTAGCTGTTAGCCTCGCTCGGACTCTACCTCGGCAAGATTCAGGTCATGTCTGATGCGGCCGAGCCTCCACCTCACCACGGCTCACAGCAGGCCTCTGCGGCCGCAGCGTCGTCTGTCAGGTGGCTCAAAAAGCGCAGACTCGCGGGGGAAGAGAGAGAACGGGCTGTCCGTGCGTTAGTCTTTCCTGATATTTGGGCTGAATGGCGTCCGCCCTGCTAAACGCGGTCAGTTGCGATGAATGTCGTCGTGTCAAAGAAAAGTGTGAAGGAGGAACTCCTTGTAACCGATGTGCTCATTTCCAGCGGCCATGTGAGTTCAAGCGATCGGCCGCAAGGCGATCGACTCCCAACAATCTAGGCCATGGGTTCGTCCTCCCAAACAATCCCATGTTGAGGTTGGACCAGTCTGACCGAATCAACCAGTCTCACAGTTCCTAATGTTGAAGTCGAAGACCTACGGGTCCGCCTAAGTTACATGGGACGGATACTGCGGCATACTAATCCAGAGCTCGAATTCGATATTGACAGCCTCCGTTCTAAAGCCGAATCTTTGACGGAGGCAGAAGCTCCTAGTCACGGATCTGCTGAACGCACCCATTCTGATATGGAAGGTGATCTCAACATCGAAGATGAAAACTGCACTATCAACGCAGTAGATGACACCATTGCACGTAAGTAGGAGACTCAGTGAGCGATGCAGCTTGCTGACTTTCGTCCGAGATTACTCGGGCGAATTCTCTTATTGGAATTTTTCTATGCGAATCAAACAACACGTGAAAGACTGGATGATGTCGTCGCATACTACTGTATGTTTCTCGCCATTTTACTTCAAGTTTGACAGTGTTTGACCTTTAACAGGGCTCCAATGATCCCAATCACGTGCCGGAATACTGGCGTGTCGAGGAGCTCCATGCAAATTCCAGCGAAATCACTGAAGCCCGTGCAAGTTTTCCCCCTCGCCAGGTCGCAGGATTCCTGATGCATGTCTTCTTCAAGCATGCGGCTATCAATTACTTTTACGTTGAACGCCTTTGGCTAACGGAAAGGCTGGACCATGTCTATGAGAACCCTCTGGAACTTACCGCCAAGGACGCTGGTGGTCTCGCGATAATGCTCAACATGTTCGCCGTAGGAACTCAATACGTACATCTTGAGTCGATTGTTAACACCAATGAAGACTCCAGTCCAAATACTGGATGGGAAAATGAGATTGGTACCATGTTCTACCGCCAGGCAACGAAGCTGCTGCCCGAGGTAATACATCTTGCATCACTAGAGAGTGTGCAGGCCTGTTTGCTCTTCGGCCTCTATGCACTGCCAATTGATGCTTCCGGATTAGCCTACATCTACCTGAATATAGCCGTCAAACTAGCAATTCAAAACGGCATGCATCGGCGCCTGCCGAGTTACACTTTTTCTCCGAGTACGATCGAAACCCGTAACCGAGTCTGGTGGACTGCGTACTGTACTGAAAGGCAAGACTACCGCCTTACTTTGGTTCTGCACTGACTTTCATACAGAAAGATCGGAATTTTCCATGGCCGGCCGACATCAATTCTAGCCTCAAGCATCGACACCGATTTGCCTTCTGATCAAATTAGCCTCCACAGCCAGGAAAACCACCCCGATGCGCCAAACCTCTTAGTGTCAATCAAATTGACCAAATACCTTGAAGGCTTTATGAATGAACTGTCAGTGATATCCTTCCCCCGCTGCTGCGTATCGCGCTCATTATGCATCCTAGTTTACTGCTCCGCAAGTGCCAGAAATCCGACCTAGCCGGCATACTATCTCGTGTGCTAGAATTGAAAGGCGAGATGAAGAAGTGGTGGGATGGTTTATCGCTGGGATCAGCTACCCGTCCATCACTGCACCTGCGGCTCGAGTATTGCCTTGTCCGAATGTTTGTCGGTCGACCATTTCTTTTCAGCCGCGCAGGGGCAGGTACTACACCTAGCGCAACTTCTGATGGTGGCATCGGACCGCCACAACCTAGTAATACCCCAGGTAATAAGTCCAGTTCTGGAAACAACGCTCGTCCTTCGCGAAAGTCGTCCTTGGTGGACGACTGCGTCCAAGGAGCTCTCGAAGTCATTGAAATTGGTCGTTCCCTCCGTGAGAGCGGCATAGGAGTTGCCAAGTCGTCGTATATTGAATACAGTTCTTGCAGAGCCTCTTTGCTGGTGCTCATCGCTTATTGCATTCAAAACCAAACAGACGAGCATTATCACTCTTTGGAAGAAGGCCTGGAAATCATTCGCCAAATGTCGGCAACCGGTGACTCTGCGAGGTATGAGGTCCTCCTGATCGAGACCTTGGAACACGCCATCAAGCGCTTGCATTTTTTCGGTGCTGAGATACACACACAAGATGCCGTCGGTGAACGACCTCCTACAGGGTACGATAGCTTCAAACAATGGAGCTCGACCTGGAAGACCAATATTGCGACTGGGAGCCAGGGTCATGCTGTACAGGCAAGGCCATCAAACCTTGACAGACATGTGGAATCGTCAGAGATCAACTTGCACATAGACGAGGGACAGCCGGACTGGCGGGGACGGTCAATGAGTGGCACTGCCGGGACGGGTGCAGTATTGGAATTTCTTGACGCCGACCCCACAGGGTTGGGGCACTTACAGTCGGCCGCCGGCTCTGCCTTCTTCGGTCTCGAAAGTATCAACCCTACATCAGATGTATACGCGCACCCCGAAAGACAACTCATGGAGAGTTTCCTAGCTGTGCCCGACTATCAATTTCCCTTCTCGAACGGATTCAATGATGGCGGTCAGCAATTTGGCTAGTCTCTAGCTTTGGGGAAATTAGCACTTCACGCCATTAGAATGACTCGTGAACTACGCTGTGCGATACGGATTAAATCATTGACCCTTCCACTGTCTCCTAAAGGTTCGCATTCAGCTTCAGTGTCAGAGTTCCCGTCTTTGAGATCAGGTACTCCTCTATTGACTCGTCTTTTCCCGCTTCTTTACCATACCCCGACTCCTTGACCCCCCCAAAGGGAGATTCGGCACACGAAGAATTACCTGGGAGTAACGAGTCAGCAAAGGTTCGAGGACTGACTTAGGCACGAGGCAAGTCACCAGAATTCATGCCAACCATGCCAGCCTCGAGGTTCTCCAGTAGCCTCCACATCCTATCCACGTCGCTTGTGAAGAAGTATGATGTCAGGCCCATGCTTGTTTTGTTGGCAAGTCGAACAACTTCGTCCTCAGTATCGAAGACATACAGACAGACCAAGTAAAGGCCCGAAGATCTCTTCATTGCAAGAGAGCATATCCGCTGTCATGTTAGACATGATTGTAGGCTCAAAGAAGTTACCTGGAAGATTTTCCGGTCGCCTCCCGCCAGTCACAATAGCGGCGCCCTTGCTTTTCGCATCAGCAACGTGCCTCTCTAGCTTGTCGATTGCGCAATCCGTCGTCAGTGCGCCCATTGTCGTCCCAGGTATGTCATCGTGCCCCACTCGCATCATTTTCACTGCATGGACTAACATACCTTCGAACTTCTTGAAGATACCTCTTTGTACATACACTCTATTAGCGTGTGTACACGCTTTCCCGGCGGCCCTCCACTTCAAGATCATTAGAGCTGACAATGCTCCCTCCAGGTCTCCATCATTAAAAACAATAAAAGGACAATTGCCGCCAAGCTCCAGCGTGAGCTTCCTCAAGCCATCACGGCAATGCCTAGCGATGAGTCGACCCACTGCCGTACTACCGGTAAATGTGACCTTCCTCGCAAGTGGGTGTTTAAACAACCTTTCGCTTACCTCAGGTGTTTTAGCCATATTTGTATATAAAGGGATATTGATATATGGTGAAGTCAGTAAAAAATAATTAATATTAAATTAGTTGTCAGAACGTTGACAGCGCCAGCCCCAAACACAGCTCTAGCAGCGAGATCTGCAAGAGCTAGTACGCTCAAAGGCGTCTCTGGCGACGGTTTAATAATCATGGTGCAGCCAGCAGCCAGTGCGGCAGCGATTTTCCACAATATCATTGCCACGCGAAAATTCCAAGGCACGAGAGCAACACATACGCCAATCGGCTGTTTAACCACAAATACCCTCCTAGTCGAAATAGAGGGTATCGCTGTAGTACCCCTTATCCGCTCAGCCTCGCCGGCAAACTACTATGTGAACCTAAGAGCATAGTCTACCTCTCCCGGGGCTTCTGCCATAGGTTTGCCTGTCTCGTACGCGACGATTTTGGCAATATCCTCTCGTGCATCGGTGATTAGGTCGTGCCATACCAGTAGCATTTTGGCGCGATCTCGGGTGTTGATATGGCAATATTTGTCAAATGCAGCTTGCGAAGACTCGACGCATGTGTCCACATCGGCTGCTGCAATCACAGGGCAGGTGGAATAGACCTTCCCCGTTCCAGGATCTGTTCTTGAGTTCAGCAAGTGTTTGCATCATTGTTCAGTACATGATTTGCATTATGCTCTTTCTGTGCTATGAGTGGCGGACCTTTGACCTCAAACCGTTCACCAGACTTAGCCTCGATCCACTTGCCATTCACAAACGCGTTTTTGTGAAGAAGAGAAGGATCGTTCAGCTTGCCAAGGCTTAGAACTAGTATGTTCCATTTCAAAGATTTGATGGAAGGGATCATCCCACAGTGAATGGCAGGTCATTTGACTGCTTAGTCAATACTGAGTCGCTGAGATCTGCATAGTGCTATGATCTGTCTTCTGCATTCTCGATGTGTTCGACCCTCCTGGGTTGGCGAAGTCTCTACTGAAACCTGAGCTGGCAACCCTATATCAACCATCCATCGAAGCTTCAGGACCGGACGCCTTCTTGTGATCGCTTCGCACCTTCCGACGAGGCTGCCAGTAACACTAGTTGCGGTTGTCGACGTCGTCATTCCTAGGCGTCTGCCGGGCCGGATTATTTACGAATTTCAAGACTGTAATTGCCATAGTTGGCCGAGTATTTTCCAGCCACCCAGTTGAGAAGTAGTAAGGGCAGACGACGGCGGTGAGTGGGTGTAACACAGGTATGTACTCACCCGTGGGATTTTCAAATGCCTCATTCTTGGATGTAAAGTACACGAATGACGGGCCGGACTGTTGACGGAGACTTCGAGCTTGGGATTGTCTCGACTATACGCCGATACCCTTTGGTCATGTGGTTCTTTCGACTCCTTATCAGTCCCCTCCCGTCTACCCGCTCAATTGTCTTTTCTCATCCAGCCGGTCGAGTTCGCTCTAGAAGTCTCGCTCACTTGAACGATAACTCCGGGTTGTTCCTATGTTGCAGTCACCCGGTATGTACGTCATCAAGGTCTTGGGCTTGTTGTGGAGGAACCCGTAAGATAGAGAGGGCATGCAGAAGTCAGAATGATATTCCAGATCCGGTACCCTGATGGGCTAGTGACAACGGTCAGCCTGATGGATACTGAAGCAATTGTGCCAGCTCTGGATAGTATCTGGCCTTCATCGACGCCCCCCTGAAACACAGCTACGGAAGCCATTGCCATCTTAAATGAAGAAAGTTATTTGTCCTATTAGATCGGCGCTCTTTTGCTAATTAGTCTCCTCGCACGAAACTCTCCAACAATCAAATAAGCGAAAGTGCCCCTGCCTATATATTGTTGAGGTTTCCAATTCCTCAGTAATCCTTGCATTCTCCTTTCCCTCCAGGCGTATTTCTACAAATTGCTCCAGCTCTGTAGACCCTGCTTTTTTTCAGTCGGAAAATCGTACTCGCTAGCTCCTCAGGTTGAGGGTGTTGCGTAGAGCGGAATCTATTCTTTCCACACTATTGCTTTGTAGTGAAACTACATAAACATGGGATAAAAAGGTATTTCCCAGCAAACTTCTCGGTACGCCGCTTTAATACATGCGAGATTTGTCATTACACTGCAGCCTTGCCGTTTTCTCTCGTGTGCCTAGGTTTGTTGCTTGGGAGGAAGGTGTCTATGCTCGGCATAATTTCACCAAGATCCATGTAGCAGGTTGTCCCGTAAGCCTACGCTCAGTGTATTGGCCAGAATAGGCCTCCAACTCTTGAACTTCTTCCCTCTTCCCACTCACTTTGGAGATATGTAAACACATAAATAGTAGCCATCGGCTTAGTGGCTGGAAGATACCCAAGGATATATACGTTCGCTATCAAACACATGATCTTAGCCTGCTCACACTGTCCTGACCTTGTCCTCCGTTTCCACTACTGTCTCGCGGGATCGAGGACCCTCGATGTCGACGTCATGATTGGCTGGAACTTCTGGAACCATGCGAATTAGACCTACCATGCATGGAATGGTAACGGCCAACAAAGCACAGTTGATATAAAAGGCATGTCGGGGGTCTGCAGATTTGTTGGTGTTGATAGAATACGAAACAGTTTGACCAAGGGTCTCGAAGGCTCGGAAGATACCACCCGTGCGTGCGGATGACCTGACATCGATCGAAAATGTTCCGAGAATCCAATATAGCGAGAGCTGGCATAGATATCCAGAGCTGAAGACGAACAGATAGGGAAGATAGGCTTCTGCCCACCTATTTGTTTCACTGGGGAACCACTGTTAGCTTCCTCTCACATTCAAGCTGTGCGAGGTACATATCTTACAGGCCGTAGTCAAGTGCAGCTTTCTCAGCACCAAACTTGTGATATTCGATGCCCAGCCAGATAAAGCATGCAGCTTGAGGAATAACCCAGATTGAGAATCCCAGCCACGCACGGCTGATCTGAGACCAGCGAGATTGGTCCAAGAGTTTTCCATATCCAATGACCATCGGAATAGTTATGGTTGCTGGGTCACGTTAGATGGTGGACTTGAAGATTTTTCTGTACATAGCGTGGTACTCACGAGTGATGAGAGACGACAATGCACGTGCGCGGACGCTAAAATGTAGTGAGAGGAAGGTTCCCATGGTTCCGCCGTAGAAGAAGGAGTAGAAGGCTGGGAAAAACACCAGCCAAGTCTGTGAATGAAGTTGAGATGTTGGATCAAACCCATACTTGAAGCCGCTTACCTTTTTGCGCTGGAGGTGCTTCCACAACGCCTTGAACTCCTGTGCCCATGTGATATCCTCAGAGATAGCAACGGTGGAGCCGTCCCGGCGTCGAACTTTTCTGGTGGGCGAGAGCATAAGAGCCCAAATTACACCTGTACATTCTGTAGGATCATTCCGTCAGCATGTTGAAATGCAAATTGAGAGCTTGAAGCTTACCAAAGCCGACGAAGATAAGGTATGTAGACCAGGCAATGCCACCAGCGGAGGAGGTTGTATAGTTTGTTGAAAAGTTAATCGCACCTCCTACGATGCTGCCAGTATTTCTCATTGCGGACCAGATGCCTAATGAGCACACATAAGTTCGGCTTGATTTCTTGGTTTGCTGCCAACATACCTAGAAAAAGACCTCTATCGTTTTGGTCTGGATATGATAGCATTGCAGTGGTCTCCCCAACATAAAGGAAGCCGTTGAAAAGGCCTCCCAATACCTGAAACGTGGTCAGCATTGGCTTAGTGGAAATTTAACATCCCTGCTGACGGTTCAGACTAAGCGGCACATACCCTGGAGAATAAGAGGTACCAATCGACGTCATATCGTGCGTTCACATAATACCCGGAGCCAGCAAGAGGCATGGTCAATGCTGCAAGGAAACAAGACCATTTGATACCTATCTTGTTGATCAATGGCCCTCCAAAAAGAGTCACTACAAACCCAGCCGCGTAGTTCAGGGAGGTCGCAAGATTGGCTAAAAATGGTGTAGAGAGACCACCACCACCAAGGTTGGATATAGCATCTGACATGGCAGGGCCAACGAATGAGAGCCTGTGTCATTGTGAGCCATACACTGCGGATTGTGCGGAAGGAGGACGCAGGGGCAATAGTATTTACGCGCCGAAGAGAACCATCTGGAACAAGACGCTCCGCCATATCTTTGTTGCCCGCGATGCGCGCAAATAAGCGTCATCAATCTCTATCACTTGTCCCCATTGCATTCTCACAGATGGTGCAGGGTTAGTATCAGCTTCGACAAGCTTGACATCCCCTGGGTTTCCTTCCTTGGAGTCCGACACAGTTGCCATGATGGTGGATGGTAACCTGAGAAACGAAGATGTCCTAAGAGGCGAAGAGGGAGACGATGTTGAGATGGCTATTCTCGATGATTGCGGGAGCGTATATATCTACCTCCATATCATGTTAGGGTGATCTTGGAGAATGAAAGGTCCTGGAAGTATGAAGAGACGTCCATGTGCCTGTCCACGCTAGCCTCGTCGCGGTGGTGAGATAAAGATGTGGAGGGTGATAAGCCGGCCCGGTCTCGTATAGCGTTGAATCTAGCTACGCCCAATTGAAATGGAGCTAATACTGAGACAATGCGGCGGAACCAACGTGAACGGGTAACCTGCTTCCGCTTGAGAAATACGGAGTACTACTAACGCCGAGAGACACTACCCCAGCTTTCCGGCCAGCGGGTCGCATCGTCCCCTTGTCTGTTCTCACAGTCGCATTCCCCCTTGGTAGGAATTGCAAAGGACTGTGCACTGGATACAAGCTCCCACCACGTGTGGAATATGCTGATAAGGTGCAGCTGGCCCGGTTAGTCCATATATGGGAACCTGCTCCGCAGATATGTCTGGGAAGATGCCAGTACCAGATAGTCGGCCCGGTATGATTTCCCAGACGCAACGCTTCGGTTGAGACTCCATGTCTCAAGACAGCCTTGGGCTTGGGCGTGTTTGACGACAGTTAATCCCCAAAGGAAAGATGGCCCCTTCGCAGAGAGGATGAGCTCGGCAACATGGCAGGCAGCAGCTAACCAGAGAAAGGAGTTTCCAAATATCCACAAAGATATAGAGTTATTCATTTATTGGCACGATAGTCAAAGTGCTTCTCGCTCTGAATCTCCAACACCGTCCTGTCGGTGATCAAATACAAAAACACGACAATTATGGGGAAATAAAGACATATCACGACTTGGCTAACTTCATTT
Source organism: Exophiala aquamarina CBS 119918 (assembly GCF_000709125.1). Classification (NCBI taxonomy): domain Eukaryota; kingdom Fungi; phylum Ascomycota; class Eurotiomycetes; order Chaetothyriales; family Herpotrichiellaceae; genus Exophiala; species Exophiala aquamarina. The sequence goes on from NW_013550578.1 coordinate 96,706, forward strand.
AATTTGGTTCCTGGGCAAAAGCAACATCATCGAACCAAGTTCCAGGTATCTCTACTTTTTCTCAACAGAAAGCTCAGGACATCGGGACATACCTTTCGAAACTCGTGGAAACTCGCCCCAATATCTGTAACAGTCCATCTCATAAATCTAGGCACTTCTAAATCGACGTCCCGAATGGGCCTTTTGAGATTGTCAGCGTAGGCCATAGAGGAAGGACAGATTAAGAACGCACTGACGATGCACTAGTTCAGAACCTCCCGATGGAGCGATAATCTACGCTACAATTTGCTTGTGAAGCCACGCTCCTCAAATATAGGGAGTGTCGGTAGAAATATATGGCCAGTACCCAAGATATCACCATCCTCTTCCTTGTTGCTCCAGGCTCTGTCTATACGAAATTGTGAAGTTTGGAACAGTGTGGGTATCCCAGTGTCACTGAATGGCAGCTTTTCTCCCACACGTTCGGCAAGCACCATCTTTGCCAGACCTTTAGCTCCAAGCCATATCACAGGCATCCCATGGCCATTAAATCCCGCGAGAATGAACTGGCCAGGTTTGGAAGGCACAGAGCCAATATGGGGGTTTGAATCGAATGAGTATCCCATCACCCCTGTCCAGATATGAGCTACCTGAGCACCAGTGTTCTCCCAACCGCGGTATGTTCGCTGCATGTAGTCTTCGTAGTAGCCTTTTGCAGCATCAATCAAGACGCTGTCATCCACGTTCCCGTACCATTGATCTCGGAAAGGGCGGAACACCTGTGCTGCTCCACCTACAATGATGCTGCTGTCAAGCCGGGGAATGAGATAAGAGCCAGTGTTGTCTTCAGTGCGGTTGCTATATGAGTTGGTGAATAAAGGTGTTTTACTGCGATTTTGCACGGGTATTTCGATGTGCGAGCAGATACCCTTGCAAGGGATAATGTTGCGCTCGTATTCGGGGAGGAGGCCCGAGACATAGCCATTTGAGGCGTGCACAACTTGCTTCGCATAAATTGTACCACGCTCTGTTTCAACCACAAAACCACGCTTCTCATCGGGTTTCACCGAAAGTACTGGCGTATGGGTCTGGAGATTCACTTTCCCAGTAGATAGTACAGGTTCTAAAAGCCCGAGAACAAACTTATAGGGCCACATGGTGCCTGCCGTATATGACGCTGCGGCCAAAGCCCCTTTGACGCCCGAGTACTAGGCAGAGTGAGTTTGGTTGCTCCTCGTGACGAAGGCACATGGGATCAGGGTTCACTTACAGCCTCAGCTTGCTCAGGGACGTCGGTGAAAAAAACATCCTTCATGTAGTCGAGGCCAAGGGACACCAACATATCGTAGGCAGCCCTGGCATCTTTTGCAGCCTTCTCCTGGCACCAGACGTCGACAGACCTCGCCATCGTAAAATCACAGTTGATGCGTTCGTTTTCGATGGTCTTTTTGATGGCCCACATGTTCTCAATCTCAAACTCGGCGATTTCAGCTCCAGCTCTTACACCTGCCCGAGCAATATACTTGGGGATATGACCGTAAAGGTCTGGGCGCAGGTGTCCCCCATTGCGCCCGGTTGCCCCTGAACAAGCTCCTCGAGCCTCAAGAATGGTGATGCTGAGATTGCCCACACCGATACTCTCGTTAAGGAGGTGATACGCAGTTGCAGCACCTGCGTACCCAGCTCCAATGATGACAATATCACTTTGCTCTGGAATGGATGGAGTTGTTCGATGGTCGTGTAGTTCATGAGGCTGTGTCAGCCAGAACGATGTCAATCCATTCTGAACAGGAAGCATCTTGTTCTGACTTGGCGCCATGTCACCGTGTGGTTTGTGATACTGGCTTGCGGTGCTTTGCACCGTGCTAGCTCTCGTCCTGATGCCCTACCCAGTGAGTACTTATCATATCAATCTCATCCTCATCCTGTAAACAATTTATCCGATGCTTTGCTAGCTGGAATTTACAAGGTGTTCGCAAACGGATCTGCTCACATTATCGTCGTGGAAGTGGCGCTGAACTACTTTACCGGCCCGGTTTGCCACCGCTCTGTGAACTCCGCTTCGCGTGGAGATTCTGTAAGAACTCAGAGATTGACCACGTGATAGTAGTAATCTCGATATCTCGTCTGGGTGGCACCTACCCATATTGAGTTTAGTCAGCATCCCACTACCAGTAGACAGTCTATTGGTTAGGAGTTGCAGGTAGCGGAAGCGAACTCGAATACAAAATTGCTGCCGGGCCGGCTTGTCCACCACACTTGGCCAAATATGAACTTCAGCCATCACGTGCAGCTGGGCAACAGTAACGCCGTTACGACGATCATAATACAAAGCCAATAAATACGTTGCTACGTGGTGGTAAGACAACAAGCACAACATTGTTCTCGCTATCGGCTGCCAAGGCACGTCGTCACGCAACAAGATCGGAAAGAGAATACAGCAAAAATCAAACAAACGCATGAATACCATCAAGGACCATGGAAACAAGCAGCAAGCACGTCGTTTTTGACGTGGTCGGTACTTGTGTATCCTTTGACGCTTTCTACGAGTGCATCGATGCTGCCATCGGAAACAAGCTACGCCAGCATACCATTACCCCGAAGCACTTTGGCTTCACGTGGCAGACAGCCGCAGAGTTGGAGTTCACGTTCCTGTCCATCTCGGAGCGATACAAGCAGTACAATGACGTTCTGCGGTCCATGTTTTATCGCTCGCTCTGGCTCGCCGGAATCTCGGATCCGCGGGCTTTTGCCACGGACGACGAACGCGAGCGCTGTATCAGAGGCTACTCGAGTTTGCCGCTTCGTTCTGGTTGTTCCGAATGCTTCCAGAAATTGAGAGAAGCCGGATTTACCGTCTGGTGCTTCACCACAGGCGACATCAAAAGGGTGAGGGGTTACTTCGAGCGAGCAGACGTGGAGATGCCATTGGAGAATTTCCTCACTTGTGATACGAAAGGTGTGGCGAAACCAGCGCTAGCAGCGTACAAGTCGGTACTAGAGCAGCTTGCGAAAGGAGATGAGAAGTGGTTTGCCGCTGCTCACATGTGGGACGTGTCAGCAGCTGTGAGGGCAGGATTCACGGGCGCTTATTGCACCGTCTACGAAAAGGAAGCATGCTTAGAGATTTTTGACGAGGAGATGAAAGTCATGGCGGATTCCCTGCCGGAGATGGCAGAAGGCATTATCCAGGCCTCGAGAGGTTGATGGTTTCCACACAGATGCAAAGTAGCAATGTTTCGTTATCATCTGAAATAGCGAAGCAGTGATCATGTCTTCGGTGAACTAGGTTACGAGTAGGATAGAGGCCCCTGGGGTCCAGGAGATAGACGAAAATGTGCCATTGGCCAAACCTCATGGTGGACAGTAAGCCTTGGGTCCATATCGATGTTTGACAGACACTTCTTGTTGACATACAGTTCTGGCGAATGTTGAAATAGCAATCAAACCGTAACATGATAAGCAGCGATTGCGCTGATGACCAGAAGACGTCATGGTCATCTCTATGTTACCTTGCTGTATTTGCATGATCCACAACAGGAGCTAAGAGCCAAGTGCCGGGCCGGCCAAACACAAAGGACAAGTCATTACCCAAGCGTGCTAAATCAAAGCCATAGCCGTGCTTCAAGCAGCTACCAGATTTGCCATAGAGAACCATCCGAGCTGGAAAAGCCAGAGACCGGACATATGGTGATCCCACATCTTTGGATAACTATGAGTTGCTTTTGAGACGCTCTACACTGAGACAAGTTTCAGCAACCCTTTCTGAAAGGGAAAGCTCACAGATCTACGCCATGTCCCCACGCCTGCCCGTGGATAATCCTGTCCCCAGTGTTTGGACAGAGCCGCCACATCCACTGGATGAATACCAGTCGACACCAAAACTGCCAGAGTCCTGCGATGTACTCATCGTAGGTTCAGGCTTTGCCGGCGTTGCTACAGCTTATCATATCCTAGAAGACAAGCGTACCACTCCTTCAGTAGTCCTTCTTGACGCACGGAAGCATGCCTCGGGCGCCACAAGTAGAAATGGTGGCCATGTCAAGCCGGACACGTACTATAACGTGTCCAAGTATGAAAGAATATACGGGGCGTTGCAAGCTGCCGAGCTGGCTAAGTTCGAGAGCACTGGGGTCTATGCCACCAAGCAGTTGGTCGAGACGGAGGGATTGGACTGCGACTTCCATCTGACACGAGCAGTGGATGTCTACATGGATCCTCAACATGCGACCGAGACTGCTGCGGCATACAAGCGGCTTCTGAAGCGTGGACAGGTCGATATGGCGGACGTCGAGTATACCTCGAAAAAGACCGCTGAACGAGTGAAAACCCCTGAACAATCTGCAAGACATAGACTGAGGCTGATCAGATAACCCGTAGATATCAGGAGTGAAAGGGGCCCAATGCTGTTTCAGCTTCACGGCAGCACAATTATCGCCCAGGAAGATGGTGCTGCAGCTATTGAGCAAACTGCTTGAGCGAGCAGCCCTGCAGGCTTACTCGCACACTCCAGTGATCAGGGTTTCCCCTCGGCGAGACGCCGAGGGGCACTGGACGGCGACGACACAGCGAGGCAGCATCAAGGCCCGGAAGATCATTTTCTGCACCAATGGTTACACCGCGTCGGTCTTGCCACAGTACGTAAACAAGATCGTTCCCGTACGTGGCGTATGTAGTCACATCACAACACCGAAAGGCACTAGCTCGCCGCATCTGGCAAACACGTACAGTCTCCGGTTTGGCGGAGCCAACTATGACTACCTCATTCCACGGCCAGATGGAAGCATCGTTGTGGGTGGTGCCCGGCAGACATTCCTGCACGACAAGGAGTCATGGTACGACTCCGTGAAGGACGATGAGAATGCGCTGAGAGCTTCGGAGCGGTATTTTCATGGATACATGCAGAGGCACTTCCGAGGCTGGGAGGACAGCGGTGCGATCCCAGATCGGGTTTGGACTGGAAGTAAGTATGCTGTCTTCGAGACTCATTGTGTTGGCTACTAGGCAGGTCCTTGGCACTAATTCTTGTAACTCGATAGTCATGGGCTACACGTCCGACCTAATGCCTCACATCGGCGAAGTTCCTGGAGCACCATCGCAATATATCATTGCTGGGTTCTCGGGACACGGCATGCCACAGATCCTGTTGGCGAGCAAGGGGCTTGTGGCTATGGTCACGAAAAACCTCACATATGAGCAGACAGGTTTGCCAATCATGTTTAAGACAACGAATGAGAGGCTATCATCATGCTATAGCGAACTTGAAGAAGGCTTCAAGGATGTATGGGCCTCAAATATTTCGGACAAGAGCTCGCAAGCCGTGGGACATCGCCAATCGCAAGCGCGGCTGTGAAATCTGGAATAATATCGTTAGAACGAGAAGGGATTTCGGCAACGTCTAGACAAGCTTTGGAGTGGGCGGGTGTCATTCTTGATCCTTATGTGATATATCTCCCGGAGGCTGCAGCACATAATTAACCCTGTTTGGTGGTGGCCGGGCAACACTCAGGAATACCTAGCGATAATGTACTTGATTAATTAAACGGGGGCTGATATTATACCGCAACTAATCGGGCAGTTTAGCCGATTATCACGTGCCAATAATCACGTGATACGTGTCGATCTTGCACTCCACTTCTTTTTGCTGCCTGGGGCGTGGGGACGGTGTTTGCATATGCGTCCCGGTCGTCCAAATCCTCGGAGGTACAACCTCAATGTCTGCATGTCGGCAACTACAACCAAGTCCGTCTTTATCCTCTCTACTCATTCTGGTGTCTGAGACGGCCCTTTTCATGCACTCGCAGCAGGGAACTTGTCCCCGCACTCAACAGCATCAATCCTGGCTGATCCGTCTCAACACATAATGAGCGACTCCTCCGATGATGACCAGCCCTTCAACCTACGCAATTACAGAGATGATGACTCCGAGGACGAGCCACCCAACAAACGCAGGAGAACTATGAAGACACTTCGAACTCGTGGCACTGCGTTCGTCAAATCTACCGGCCAAGAAGATGCACAAGACGAGGATGAGGATGATATTGACGACGAAAGACCTACCATGGGGTTGGGCATGGGCATGGGAGTAGGGTCGGGGACTTCCTCTGCTCCAGGTCTAGGAACTGGTATGGGTGGCTTCCGCAACTCCTTCAATATAGGCGAGTACAATGAGGATGTCGATGTGGAGAAAAGCCCGTCATCTCGACCAGAGATGTCTTCGCAAAGGCAGCCTGAGAAGCCCAGCGGTACAGGCCCATCTGCTTTTGGGGCAGGAGGAAAGATTCAAAAGAATTCCTTTGCTGCCCGCATGATGGCAAAGATGGGATACTCCTCAGGTCAAGGTCTCGGAAAATCTGGCCAGGGTATAACTGCGCCGATTCAGGCCAAAGTCCTTTCCAGTCGAGCCGGCTTGGGTGAGGGGAGCGGCACCGCAGATCGACCTAGGCGGAAGACCGAGCGAAGAGAAGGGCAATCGTCAAAGGCCTCGACTCCAGGGCCTAGCACACCGAGAATCCAGGCGGCTCCGAAAGCCAAATATGCTGTCAATGCGATTGAGTCACGTGGCTTGCATGTGCCCGATCCCATGAAACAGATCATCGTCGATGCAACTGGCGCAGAGATCAGAACAATGACGTCCTTGTCAGGCTTCTCCACCCCGACACGAACCCGAGAAGCATCCCCATCTCCTGCACTCGAGGGCGCGAAAGTCACAGGGCGTATCAAACTGCAACTGCAAGCTTTCGCCGACGCATGGGACTCTACCAAAGAGCAGGAAGTCCATCTTGATACGGAGGATACGCAACTCGGCGCTTCCGTGGCCCTGCACGACGAAGAGATCCAGCGATATAATGACATTATCTCTGCATTTGAGAAAATCACGGTCGACGGTTCGATGGAAAGCCGAGACTGGAATTCTTCTATATCCCGGCTGCAAGCTATCCAGGCCAAGTATTCGAGTTACATTCAAGACCTGTCGCTGACAGAACTGAGTGTCTCGTGCCTCGAAGCACCCTTTCGACGTGAGATGGCCGACTGGGAGCCCCTCAGCGAACCCAATCATCTCGTCTCATCGCTACAGTCGATATCCGAACTGCTGGAACTCTCGAGATCTGCCGGAACGAAACAGCGCAAGCGCACCACGTGCTTCGAATCCCTGCTGCTTTTGCACTGGTATCCTCGCATGCGTGCTGCCTTGTCCAAAGAATGGGATCTCTACGACCCAGACGCCGCGTACACGCTCATCGCAGCCTGGACGCCTCTTCTCGCGCCGTGGCTGCTCTACAAGATCCTACATGAGCTAGTTCTCCCACGCCTCATTGAAGGAGTCAAGCGTTTTCCCAAGGCGGTTGAGTCGCACGCGCTCTCATCCTCGTCAGGCCCATCGTCACGGGGTAGACCCAAAAGGGCACCGGCCATGCACACCTGGCTGTTCGATTGGTGGACACTGTTGTCGTCCGCAGACCTTGATCTCGAACGCCTCCCCGAGTTTCGATCCCTGGTCAAGACGAAAGTCGACGGCGAGAACTGGCCGACGTGGAAACCTCTGCTTGGCTCCCAACGACCAAAACCCACCACCCCGTCATACTCGTCGGCGACGTTCAGATCCACTACGAACAGCACACCTCACGCCGCCGCAGCCACGAATGCCGATGATGAGATGTCGTTTAAGATGCTGGTAGAGGAGTGGTGCAGCGAGAACAATCTGCTCCTGCACTCGAGCCACCGGTCGGACGCGTTTGGGCGCATGCTGTACCGGCTGCAGGATGCGGAGCGCCGCAGTCGTGGCATTCTCGTGTATTTGCGAGACGATGTCGTCTTCGGAGAGGACGGCGAGCCGTATGGCCTGGACGAGACTTTGGTGCGCTTGGCTAGGGCGGCGAATTAGAAGTTTTCATTCGTGAAACCAGTTCACATGCAGAGGCAATACAAAGACGCAATCGCGTCTCGTGCAACTAACTAGGTCCGGAGTTGATCCGGATTTGATTCCTCACAGCATTTGCTTATGATGGATTAGGAACTACCAGTCAACACCCGTAACTAGATTAGCTCAATGGCCGGAATCAAATTCGGCCTTCCTAAGGCATGCGATAATTCTGAATTTCATCGGTCTAACTTCAACCAGAGAGACTGGCTGGCACAAGTCCTAGTAAGCAAAGGTACTGTAGACAGATGGATGTATGTATCTCGCTCTTGCAAAAGGGATACACCAGGTCCACAAATGCGGTGGTGAGTGTTTGTTTCGCTCCGAATGCAAATGGTACAAAGCATCCGACACGACACGCTCGCTTTTATCTCATGTCTTTTCCCGCAAAAAGATAACTCAACTAGTGATGGCCCCCCCGTTCTTGCGGCTGCTTTTTTCTCGCTCAGTCCAGTCATATCCATCCTCGAACACTCCCAATAAATATTCCCCCCCAAAAATTCCAAAAGTGTCCAGCTCTATCGTGGCATCAAGTACTGTTCTCGTTTCACCCAATCCCTGGAACAGCCCGATCATGATTTATCTTCCAACCTGAACATATTGGGCTTCGCCAAAAAAAAATTATATATGAGGGAAGTGAGGTGAGCACGAGCACTTTACATGCAAGCAGCGCCATCAATGCCGATGACCTTGCCGTTGACCCACTCACCATCTTGGGAGGCCAAGAAGGCGGTGACACGGGCGACATCAATGGGCATACCGACACGGTTCATGGGGGACCAGGTAGCGGCATACTCATCGACCTGCTCGTCGTTCAAGTTGGCGCCGTTAGGGATGTACTCTTTGCACACGGCGTGGTACATATCGGTCTTGATACCGCCAGGGGCAACGGCGTTGACTGTGATCTTCTTGTCTCCGCAGTCGATGGCCATGCAGCGGACAAAGGTCTCGATGGCACCCTTGCTGCCGGAGTAGACTGTGTGCTTGGGAACACCCTTGGCCTGGCCAGTGATGGAACCCATCAGGATGATGCGACCACCAACCTCGAGGTTCTTATATGCTTCTCTTGCGACAAAGAATTGTCCTCGGGTGTTGATGTTGAAGACGCGGTCAAACTCCTCTGGTTCGACATCCTTCAAGTGGCCGAAGGAGACAACACCGGAGTTTGAGACGACAATGTCGATCTTTCCGAAGTGCTTCTTGGCTTCGGCGAAGAGGTTGATGATCTGATCGACGTCGCTCACGTTGCCCTGGACGGCAATGGAGTCCCGGCCGAGACCCTTGATCTCGGCGACAAGCTCATCGGCGGCTTTGGAGGAGTTGGCATAGTTGACGACAACATCAGCACCACGACGGGCGAGTTCAAGGGCAGTCTCACGACCCATTCCTCGTCCTATCAGCACAGCAGAATTAGTCAAATGCAAGCTGGAAGTGTGGCTGCCGAGCAAAGATGTTCGGCTTGGGTCGAGGCGGTGAAGCCGTGGCGTTCAGGGGTGGCCCAACACAAGAGATGGCATTTTCTTGCAGCACCCTTCACCTCTGAAGGATGTTGTAGGAGACAAACGTACCTGAGCCGGTCACGATGGCAACCTTTCCAGTGAGGAGATAGCTGGGGACAGCCTCCGTGGAAGCTGCAGGGCCATTGGCAAGTCTGGTGGAATTTCGCTTAGACATCGTTGTGGTCAAGTGTGAGAGAGATGGAGGGATATCAAGAGATCAGGCAACAGATGAGATGAAATACGGCGGAGAGATTATGCAAACCTGTAGAGAGAACTGGGGGAGTGATGATGGGGAGAAAAAAGATCTGGGTAGGAGAAAGACGGTTTTGTGTACGGAGGGGAAAGTCCAATGTTGTGAGGACACAATTTATGGATTTCTATTTATGAGAACTTATCAGCCGCAGGCTAGTGGATAGTGGGCAAGAGTGAATCGCCCCTCTAAGCACCGTACTCGTAGATATGAGTAACCTTAACGGTCTGTTGGCTGGCAGCCAGGGGGGCTGGGGGGGTTTTCGGAGGAGACGCGGGCCTGGAGGGGAAGCACCGGGGGGTTAGTACGAGAGCTGTACCGAGTAAAGGGGGCACGAGAAGACGACAACCCAAGAGAGGGCCCGAGTGGAGTTGGTGTTGATGTGGGTGTGGCAGAACCCCAACATGCGAACACGTGAGACCTTAGTTAGGGGCTAGTTAAGTTAGGAGGGCCGCGGGGCTCATGTGAGACCGCCGCATAGGGAGCTGGGGATCGACGGTGGGAGCGTAGTGCCAGTAGTCCAAGATAGTCATGGTTAACGAACCCTTAGCCCGGCACTAATGCCCAGCGGCACGACCGCGGACGAGTTGTGTATCTTCACCGCCCACGGCTGTCACGTTTGTTCCACTCATAGGTTTGAACGAGGGGGTTGACCGCTCGTTTTCATATTTTCACGATTTGGCGTCCTTTCAACTGCAAGTGGTCACCCTAACTACGCAGCACAGCATCTCTATAAAACTCACACGCGGGGAGAACAGCACCCGAACTGCTCTTGTAGGAAATCAACGCTTTCAGAGTCGTGGAATGCCGCCATCGGGGCAATTGAGGATCCTGGGCGGTGACCTTGGAATACACGCAATTCTTGGTGTTGCCCGCAAGGATAATTCCACACCATTCGGGTCAAGTCAGGGGCAAGGCTTGTGCGTGTGGCCTCGTGGCGCGTGTGTGTGCGTCTCCTCGCGTGCCGGACCATTGCGGCCTCCGATCTCTTCAACAATACTGAGCATACTCCGTACAGTGCGTGCGAGTGGTTGACGGACTTGTGATCTGGGCCCAAGACGGGGCTAGATTGCTCCATCACCTAGCTCGTACTGTACGATAGGTATTACAGTACGACAATTTGGCGCTGAGTGTGCGTTGTGTTGACGAGATCTGCATGGGTCGAATTTGTACTCATGTACGAGTGATTGTCTCGATGAGCTTACTGCTGTATTCCGTCCTCGTACTGTACAGCACTCTGGCTCGTTCAGTCGGGGTATGGACAGGCACTCATCCCTTGCACCACTAGCCTATAATTACCACTATAGTTACTGAGCAACGCGGTGAAGCATGTGACTGGCCTAGGTCCACATAAAATCCCAAGGTCATACAAGACGCAATATCGCCCTGCTCGGTCTTCCTGGCCTTGCCTTCGCACAAGTGGCCATGTTTTGTTGTGGTAGTGAGTGCTCGGTGACTGCAGTGAGAAATGGGTTGGCCGTGCTTGCAATGCCATCGTACAGACTCCGTACGGACTGCCTCGGGTGCCTCGTACGAGGTCCTGGAATGAATAATTAGTGGCGTTCTTCAGCGGGGGCCGAAAATAAATCAACATTGACTGGGGGCCGCAATGGTCTCACTCCATTTTTAAGAGCCCGGCGCTAGTGTCTCGTCGCTTGGTCCTCCGGCACGTGGTCATCCTCGTGCGCTCGAAGAGCCTATGATAAACAGCAGTGGACGTCCTCCCAGTCTCAACGCAACATCTATCTTCATCTCATGTTCGCAAAGGCGTCTGCCCCTCAAGTCTGCCCCTCAAGTCTGTCTCGAGTCGTAGCAAAGAGAAACACACAGAAAATGGGCCTTGACTGATAGCATTCCAAGCATTATTCAGCTGAGAGCTAACAACCTCGCATCTTCCACCGAAACCCGAATCATCTTTTTCAGCTCTGGTTTCCAGTTGCTCTCTCGCCATCGTTCCCATTGCCCAAAGTCGTCATCCGCTTCCAAGTTCAATGTGTCGTATCCTTCCTTGATTACTTTCTGGATTGCTGTGGGTGACTGGTGCGTCTTCTTGCCGTGTTGGGCCTTGAGGAGTTCGTGGTAGTGGGATGATACGCTGATCAGAGCCTTCATTGACCGACGCAGGGTATCAGACGATGACTCTTGATCACAGTATGCCTGCTTGAACTTTTGCAACATATCGTCAGCCTCTATCAACTTATAGAAGAGGTCATCGTAACTGGCCGGGTCCGGCAGAAACCCATCGCCCTTTGACAAGCAGAAGGCCGCCAGACTTGCCAAAGTAGCACATAGGCTCTCCCGAATACCTCGAAGGTGTTTCAGATCGGCGGCATACTGTGTCAAAAATCGCATCAGCGACAGAAGCGACCCCCAAATATACGACCAGTGGTGCAGCAGACGAATTTTGGACCTCTCTAGGTACGTGACGACTCGCAAGATGATACTCAACGCAAGACTGTACAGCTGCACATCGAGTCTTTTTCGAAGGTTGTGGCTTAGAGCATCTGTGCATATGTCTAATATTGCGGTGGCTGGCACCCTGGCTTGTGTGACTAGAGGTAGGAAAGGCGGTCGTTGGCGGCACAGCCGGATGGCCATCTTATTGTCAGCTGAGCAGATCTTCTTCGCCAGCAACAGGTCCTCAACCATGATGCGTAATGATAAAAGGCTGAGGACGGCATACGTGACCTGGCGCTGACCTCTGTGCGCATGATGCGAAATGTACGAGGTTGATGAGAGAAAATTGGAGAACGGCGTTGCTGCATCTTTGTCGCTTGGTGCATTTAACAGATTTGCAGCAAACAATTTATTGGCTTGAACGAAAGAGTACAAGGAGAGGACTGCCGAGGCATCATGCTTGGGCAAAGAAGCAAACAAAGACTTTGCCTCATCTTCTGATGGAGGCAGCGGCTTCTTTGCATCGGCAGAAAGGCCGCGGAGTCCAACCAACGCTAGGGTGGAGTTGAGGTTCCAGGGAGGAGTTTGGTCATCCTGGACGTCGACATACTGGTCCCGGATATGTACTGAGACTGAGGCAAATTGCTGGACGAGGAGCCGAATCGTATCTTCATTGACGAAATCTTCCAATCGGTTTTGATAAACGTTCTGGGATTCAAACTTATGGTAGCTTGAAAGTACTCCGACAACCACGAGAGCCTTGAGGCCGTTGCCATGATCGTGGTTATCGTGGATGTCGTGGATGTACTGGATTGAAATTAGTTTGAATATCGAAAGGAAAAATCGCACTCACCTTCATCAGGGCAGAAAACAGATCTTTGTGCATGAAGTAGGACACCAGACTGGTATGAAACCCACCAGCAACCAAAGACAATACCGTATCAAGTGCTTTCGTTCTAAATGATTGCTTGGTCCCTTGGCGAATAATGGCTTCCAAACCATGCACCAAGTCTGACATCAACTTGTCAATCGCATCGAGACCGGCCAGCACTTCAATCACATCTGTGTTTGGGTTCGGATATTTCTTGTTGAACACGGCGCAAAGAAAAGCAGTCAAGTTCTTCATGAGTCAGCTAGGCTGCTCAATAATAGATAGTTGCGCCATGCGCATAACGTACTTCGAGTGCATTTTCATTCCTCGGGGACATTGCAGAGCCAGCTTCAGCAATCGAGCGTTTGAAAAATACTTGCATTTGTGTCTGTTAGGCCGTCAGTGGAACCATGGCAGTGCGAGATTATAGAGTCGACTGTACATGCATATGAAGAAGGTCAAAGGCGGTCATGGGCTCAAGGATATCATACAGTTTCTGCTTATCAGGCTTGAGCAGAAAGAATTCGCTCCAAAAGCCCTCGGACGGAACAGCATCTTCCACCTCCTCATTTGCGAGGACATTGAACAGATGAAGGTATAGTTGAACGACTTTTGGCTCAAACGAATCTGGCCGTGATTGCTGGGTCAAGGGAGAGTCCATCTGGCATCAAAAATTGATAGTACACTGATTGTTACAACAACGTCAACGGGTCTAGTCATCGTGGTCTAGAAATTATGAGCAGGCATTTGCAAATACCATGGCCGGATTCATGTGGTCTCGTGACTTGGCCAGCGTTGTGTCAAGCGTCAAGACTCGAGGCTGATGTGAAATTAGTGAAGACGCGATGTAGACAAAGGTTGAGAAAAGGATCGGAGGCGCGCGAACAATCACGAAAATTACATCACCTCAGACCTGCGTCGAGTAGATAATTAGATTATCTCGGAAGCTGGGGGAAAAGGGAGAAGTTAGTCTCCTTAGATTAGCGCTAAAGCCTAACTAGTGCGTACTCATACTATAGAAATTATATAATACACTACTAACCTTATAATATAGACATTTCCTAGGGAAGCAGGATACCTAAAATATACTCTCTTAATTAAATACTACGATATAGAATAGTCTATTAGTATAGTAATAAGTTAGTTAGCTTACTAGTAACTAGTATTCTCGTTAAATAATAATTTTTTATTAAGACTAAGCGGTACTCTATAAACGCCTAGTTACGTTATTACGCTTACATTAGTATTTTAGCCCGTAGCCTAGCGTACCTTAATTTACTACGGGAGCTACGGGAGCCTAGGGCTACTTAGTGTCACGGGTTAAACCCGTACAAAGCTCTAGAGTGCTCCCTAGAGCGATCACTCGTAGTGCACCTTTGGCCCGTACAACTGTACAGCCGAAGCCACGTGACTCCCCTCTATCGATTGTCTCCTGGGAAACTATATTAATCTACTATAGGAGAGAGTGGGAGGTATTTCCTTTATTCGTACGGTAGATAGTTTTCCTCTTTTCTTTTCTATTCTCTCCTTAGCTTTAGAATCCTCGTTATACGGTAGTTAGACGAATTACTCTAAATTCCTAGCTAAACCCTTATACTCAGCGCTTATTCTATATTCTATGAGAACTTATAGCTACTATTATATTTCCTAATTAGGTAATTTTATATATAGATATATTAGTAAATTTAGCGTATTTTTAATTTTTAAAAAATTAAGGTTTAAGGTTTACGCTAAAGTCGGCTAACTCGCCAGTACTCTAATTAATTAACTAACTACGCTAATAACTTAATAATTTAAAATATCGAAGTTTTAGTAAAATTTACTATATATTATATAATATATTTACTAGTACTAATACTAAGGCTACTATTTAGTATTATTAAGAATAGTCTATATAATTATAAAATAGAAAAGTTCTATAAATAGTAAAGTTAGTGTATAAGCCTATAGTACTTAGTACGAGCCTAGCGAGCCTATAGTACTTAGGCTGAGCCTAGCGAACCTATAGTGTCCGGGGGACAAGGTTTAGGATCTATTATGGAAGTAGCTAAAGACCGTAGAAAGAAGGAGTAGAATATATAGTCGCTTCCTATCTTATTGAATGACTTAAGATCTATCTAAGTAAAGGAGTATAGGCCTGTTTTATATAGGCGTAGGCTCCGTCATAATATCTCGTAAGTACGAGAGTAATTACCGAGTATTCGTAAATACGAGTTAACTCCTAGGATGCTTAGAAATCAAGTTGAGTAATTTCTAATCCTATAGAATAGAATGGCGTTTTATAGAATCTTCCGTAAGGCTTAAGTATAGCCTTGCCTAATGGATACCACGTGATCCTAGCTTATATAAGCCTAATCACGTGACTAGGCGTTAATAGGGTATCGCTTAGTCTTAACATATAGTAATTAAGGTTTGCCCTGCAAGCTCATGATAAGCATCTATTGCAGCCTAGCGCTGCGAGCCCACGGTAGCCTAGGGCTTACTAGGCTGCCCGGTCCAAAACACAGATAACATAATAGTAGCTATAAGTTCTTATAGAATATAGAATAAGCGCTAAGTAGCCCTAGGTTCTTATAGAATATAGAATAAGCGCTGAGTAGCCCTAGGCTCCCTAGGCTCCTATAGTAAATTAAGTTACGCTAGGCTACGAGCTACAATACTAATATAGTACTATTATTTTTCTTCCGGTTATATATACTTATATTAGTTAATATAGGTAGATAATAATAAAGTAGATATTATTTCTATTCTAGATTAATGTTAGGCAATAGGTCCGTAAGCCCTTGAGGATCGCTCAAAAAGACTAGAATCTCGCACGAAGTACGAGGTATTCTCGGACCTATTAGTTATATAATTACTAGGAAGCCTCTTAGGGTATTCCTAACAATTAACCATAATACCGAATATCGTCGAGGAAAGAGTTATAGTAAGCGGTTAGATAATTCTACATAGTATTACTAGCGTCGTAACTTCTATAGCCTTTATTTAATTTTATATTGTAATTAAAGTAATGCTAAATATATCTACGGCTATCTAGATCTCTAAGACGGCTAGGGCGTTCGATAAATTATAGTTTGTGAACGCGCCGTAAGTGCTCAATAACGTCGCCTAGAGTGTCCAACTCCTTGTATTCACAAGAAACCCTTATATA
The DNA here is from genome assembly GCF_000709125.1 of Exophiala aquamarina CBS 119918. NCBI lineage: Eukaryota > Fungi > Ascomycota > Eurotiomycetes > Chaetothyriales > Herpotrichiellaceae > Exophiala > Exophiala aquamarina. Next base: position 112,774 of record NW_013550578.1, read on the forward strand.
TATATACGAGTTCTTTAAGCTTATGGCGATACTTATGGGTTAGGAGGATAGTGCTAACACCTCAAAAATTTTGAGATTAATTTCGGGAAGGACTAGGTATGCCCTAATTAACCATAAAATAGTTTTTTAACACAAAGATCCTCACCACAATGATATTTAACTGTGTGTGGCAGACAGGTTGTCACTGTCATAACTTAGTGCCGCAATCTTCCCACGAAAAATTGTCGGTACAGTCCATTCCCATCCAAGGCGAATTTGCTATCTCTGGGGTTAGACCAATGTTCAAGATCGTCCCATTCTCTGGCATTGAGAATATGGAAGGCTCCGTGTTGGTATCTGGAATTAGATAAGTTGTTGCTGGGGCAAGATCGAAACAGTCCTCATTGCGCCAAAGGGCTTCTGTCAACTTGAAAGGGTCAAAATTTAGCTCTACCGCTGCTTCAAAGACTGGGGTGGGGCTGTTGGGAGTCTGGGGTGGACATGATTTTTTGAAGGCGGGTATTGTCGTCGGTGAAAAGAAACCTTCGTCGCCTGAAGGATGGACTGGAGCTTCAGGCGAGCTTTCTTCACGGTCGTGTGTGTTGGTGTTGAAAGGGTCGAGTCCCAAGAACGCAAAGATTTCGTCTAGGGAGCATTTCGACCTTAGATATGCTGCGCGTTTCTGGTCTCGATGTGCGACCTCTACACACAGTTGCCCATACAACGGATGTATGCAATTCATCAGCGAAATGTGCTGACGACCTAACTGTTCCGCGTAGCTAAAAGACCCGACGATGATTTCAGCAAATATCCCACGCGGGTTCTAGGAAAGTACTTACGCCTTCAAAGTATGTGGAGAGACTTTTGACTGCCTCAACCTGTAAGTACAGGCTGTACTACTTTGTAAGCATTTTCGCACATGGTTTATCGCCGTTGCACTATGAATGATATCAGTCAAATGACATCATATGAATCAGTAAATAAGCCTACTTTGGCTTTCTTGATTTTGCAGCGGTCACACGCGCGTGTAACCCTCGATCTGAGTTTCACGACATAAGATGAAGGGCTATGCTGAATAGGCAGTGGGACTTCACGGCGATACGCAATTGTTGTGTCGACAAGAATCAAAGTAGGGCAGCTAGGTTGCCTCAGAGTAATGCATTTGGTTTGGGAACTTCGATTGCTTCTCGAGTATATATCAGAGAACCGACTTCATCTACCGCAGAGCCGTGCTATCATACACTGTGAGTCTAGTCATGCACACGGAAGAGCTTGGACTGTGTCGTCAATCAAGAACCAATCAGATAACGTTTAGAATCATGCGATTGCCGCATGCATCGGAGTGGCGTGAGTAGATAAGGTGGAATGACACCGAGTAAGGCCAATCAAATCAGCTTTGACTCTGAGAATTTCCCATCTTGGATCTTTTCAATTGCATAATTTGGGTCTTGTAGAATTTTGGGCCAGGTCAGGCGTTACTCGAACATTTGAGTAGATGGGAAGGAACTCCGAGTTACGGCCATGAATCAGGCTCAAGGGCTATAAACAATTTGGTATATGATTAGCAGTCTTTGGTACTAATTTTTATTGCTGGCTCCTCGGCCTCTACTTAGTCTGTAGAGAGTAGATATCCGATCTGAAGGTCAGATTGGTCATTATGATGAAATTGCATAATTTTTCCTCACCCATCTTTCCCTCTCTATCCCTTCGAGAGAATACAAAGAGGAACGAAGTTTTCCGTCCTATCGATCGAGCCCAACACAAATCTGGCACATATGATTGCCCGCATGCGATTTCAACCTATGATGCCTCGCCGTTCATGTCCTGCTGATATCCCACATACACAAAATGCTTAACCATTGCTTCTTACCATTCTGCTCGCATTATTCATCCGCCCCCTCCGTCCCATCCCCAAGCAGCCGCTCTACTATCTCCGAGACCACAGAACCTGCCTTCACCATGTTCTTCCGCTCACTGTCATCGAACTCTACGGCCACGGTTTTAGTAACACCGCTTCTACCCAGCACCGCTGGCAGACTGATGCTGCACCTCAGCGACTCTTGATAGTGGCTGATCGGCATCGGTCCCAATGGAAACCTGGGACCAGGGAATCCCGCTTGCGGTTTGTTATCAAAGATGATCGCCGAGACGATGCAGGCTACGGAAGAAGCGATGTTGAACACAGGAGCGCCCTTGAGGTGCGCCATATCGGAACCCTCTTGGTGTAATCTTGCTGTCCACTCGGACCCGGTGATGGCAAGTGAAGATTCGGCGATGGGAACACCAGAGACCTCAGCTGTGGACCATGCGAGGACTTCGGCCTCGGGACCGTCATCCTGGGTGCCCAGCATATTTGCTTGGATACAATCTGGAAATATCTGTACTCGATGGTTAGTGTGTTATAGCCCAAGCCTCAGCGATAATGAAGCTAGCTCAAGCAACGGTACCCTCAAATCCTCTCCCATTATCCTTCTTAACCTTACAGTGTCCAAGTATGTGCCTAGGCCAATAACCTGTGAGCTTGGTAATCCCGCTAGTTTGTACGCCAATGTTGTAAGCACGTCAACCGGATTTGAGACGACCAAGATGATGGTTGAAGGAAGCAAGAATGGTCTCAGCCCGCCAATAATGTTCTGTAGGATCGCATTCGTTCGTTCAAGTCGTTGAACTTTGGTTTCGCCTTTCTTTCTGCGTTACTCAACATGTCCCAAAAGCAGTCTTCGTCGCTAGCCAGTGATAGACAGACCCACCTCTCCACTTCTTTACGCCGGCAGCGATAATGACGATATCACAACTACCAGCATCACGTAATGTCCCGCTGCGGATCTGGGTGGTGCTTCCTTCCGCACAGGCAGCATCTCGTAAATCACATATCTGAGCATCTCGCTTGGAAGGGTTGATGTCCACAAGAAGGAGCTCAGAGTTCATGGAGCGATGAAGAAGGGCGTAGACGATGGCAGAGCCGACATTCCCCGTGCCGATGATTGCAATTCGTGTTGCAGATGAATTCCCGGACATTCTGATAACTTCAAACTAATGGAGTTGGAAAGGAGTTTACCTCCCTGGTAAATGTTAAGCTCGCTGAGATTATTTACTTGAAAAAATGAAAGCATGGTGTCTTGTCTCAGATTGTCGTAGATGATGACCTTATAGCTTTCGTTGTTTATGGTGGTGGTGGTGGTGTGTTGGTGGTATGATATTATCGAAACAAGATGTCACATGAGTGCCAACTATTCGAAGCCACTGGATCATCAGCAGTCTCAACCTCTCACCTCCTATACATTCATTGAACGATTGACTATGATCCTACAAGACCTGGAGGTCGTTCTGGTGGTATTCTGTATCCTGTATTACATTTGAAAGTTCGTCCTGCCTGATTTCATGCCAGCTGGCAAGCTACTGGGGCACCGAACTTCTCCTGGTTATTTTATTTCTGTTGACTCAATTTGCCTCTGATAAGCTCCCCAAACTCTTGAGACTTCCTTGGGAATGCCTTGATCATTTCTTTCGACCACTGAACTTGGCGGTAAACCTCTAGTGGCAGGATCCATCCATATGCTTCCTCATAATCTCCAACATTGACCATGGTATCAACAAAGTCGGCTATCTCGATCCTGGCCTGGGCTTCGGCAGCCATCTCCCGATTGAACAGAGCTTCTCTCTGCGAAGAGGACTCAGGGCCTCCACCAACTCCTTCACCTTTGGTTTTCCTGACTAGGAGCCTTAAGACAGAGTATGGTAGCTTAACTAATGACTATTTTAGCTTTCATAGAACCTGCAATTTGGTCCGTCGTGGTTCAGGACTAACATTTCTTGGCTATATCAGTCTCCAAGCCTACAAGAGTTGGAATACTGAGGTAATCAAAGTCAGCTACCCAAGAGTCAACCATATTTGAAAAGTCTTCAGGTGACCATGCTCGCGTCTTTGGGCGTCTCGTAGGAGAAGGGTCCTGGTCATCATCTTGACCATCGCTCGTCTGTGCGATCGGCCAGAACCCACAATGCAAAAACTCTGGTGGCGCCAAATTTTGCACCTTGGTCGTTGTACTCTTCGACGATTCTCCTTCATATGGTGTTCTTTTTTTGTCTTTGCAGTGATGCGATGCACAATCCGAATGGATTAAGTGACCTATCATTTCCTTGTCAATAGTTGTGTCCATTGGATCGCAACCGGATAGTGCAGTGAAAGGGGACAAAAGTCTATAGCGACTAATAGGAGAGCTGAGGTGTTGTTTGACTCAAATGCTGGTGAAATGGTATTTTTGAGTTCTCGTCTGGTGGCTTTATCCTCGTGCGTCGAATAATTCTAGCTCGAAATACTCATATGCCAGTGGCTACTTATAATTGTGGTGTGACTGTAAAGTATGCTTAGGATTACATGATCTGGCGACCCCTGCAGCAAAGCTCAGAATCGTTCCGGGTTGCACATCGACAAGGCCAGCGCGTTATCGAAATCGTGACTGTGAACAACTTATGTATTTGACCGCAATAGGACTATAACTCATTGCTAGCTCGTGATATTTAGAGCATTGTTGGAATTCAACAGAACACTCTTTAGCTCTTTTCCTGCAAAACTTCTTCTCCCAGATAACAATACTATGATAAAGCTCTGTCTCCTATATTTCGCGGCTCATATCACAGTGATTCAGAAGCCAGTTATCTTTCTCGCTAGTAGCCCATGGACGTGCTCCTAGGGAGCGAGATGGATGCGATGCTCGAGAGCTGCTGAGAACTTCGGGATTGGGAGCCCGGCTACAGGCAGCCAGTCCATAGAAGGCAGGGTGCGAAGAGGGTGGTCAGTATCACTATACTCCAATAGACATAGGCGTCAGGGAAGTCTCGCCATCCAGATAAAGATGACTCTTTCAGGGAGCTGATCGAATAAATAGTCCGCAAAGGCAAAGCCCTTATGAGACCGTACCAGCGATTTATACACTAAGTGATAACTCTTGTTCAGAAAGAATTCTGCCCGCTAGTGAAGTGACACCCTGAATTGGAGGGTTGTGGAGGATAATAAAGCTACTGGTAGCCTCTAGTTATTGTGTCGTGGGCCGGGACGTGCGTTAAGCGTATAGACACCTTGATGTTGCTCGCCTTCGCGTTGCTAGGTATTTCGCACCTGCTGCAGTCGCATCAACCCAGGACTGAGCTCGAGTACCCCTGTTGAACGGTAACAATGTTCCAACCTTTCAAGTAAGTTCATGCAAGGCCTATTCGCTGCTCGCATCCCAAAGTTGCCGCAAGGTCTCACGACGGACTGTTGTAACTCTTCTAAAGAGACGAAGCGGACAATTGGCCAATCCACTATGTGGATGCATCGAATTCTTCTCAGACTGTCCACTTTCAAGAATGTGATGGCCATGCAATTCTTCAACAAGCACTGACTGTGCATGGCAATGGTAACAGGGTCCGAGGTTACTTGGCCCATAGGCCTATGTGATAGCTCGACTCCTCGATACCATGAGCGTCGTCCTCCTGATCTTCCTCGTACGTCGAGTCACTCCATCCATTTTCGCTGTCCTGATCGCAGGATCCTGATTCTGTGCTAGACCCACTCCCGCTTTCCCAATCATCAGGGTCAACCTCTTTGGTTTCTACAATGCTTCCTGGGGCTGCTAGCATATACTCAGTGGTCTCATGACTCCGTGAGAACTGAATCCCGGACGATATATGCTCGCTCGACGACCGAGAAAAGTGGTATTCTCCAATAGTAGAATTTTCAAATTCTTCAGAGTCTTGACGTCTTGCCTCTTGTTTGTCGTACCAATCGTCCACTAAGAATTCCGGTTCGTCTGCCTCTGCTTCCTGCCCATAGTCACATTCTGCAGTGATGAAGTCTTTCGTCAAGTCAAGTAGGGTCGCATGGCCGATGAGTTTATTAAGCTGAGGCTCAATTTTACATGCTTCTTGTTCAATCTTTGTTCTCGAGAGGTAGGCAAGTTTGTAAGCTAAATCCCGTGGTTGCAATCCCCTATCCGAGGCTGAAAGTGGTGTTGTTGGGGCGATAGCAGATGTCTTGGCACTATCCATATTGTGTATTTGAAGTTAAGTCATCAATGATATAAGTTCTGCCCATAAGTTTTGATTATATTGATACTGCTCTAAAAATACGACACAGTGCGACACTTCGTGCTTAAGTCATTGTGACTCCTTAACTATTGAGTTCAAGAAGAGTACGCACTACCGTCGTTCGTAGAATTGTAGCGAGAGTATCTCACATGATCCTGGTTTACAGAGAGGTCGCGATGGAGTGGGAGTGGTAGAAGCCTCGAGAACGTGTTCGAGTTGGCCAATCGGGGCGAGGAGGTCAGACCAGTAGGGTACCAGAGGCACCCAAGCTAGACATGAAAGCCTTTTCCCGGCGATGATGGGATTTGCTGGGCAGAGACTCCATGAACCATCATCCGCGTTGCTGAAACACATGATGACTGCAACCTCCGATACTAGGTATTGTGACTGCTCCCAATTAGTATGACCTTGACCTATGTCCAGCACAGAATCGTACGATAACTTTGACCGACCGCAGTGGCATGATGCCTGCAGTGCAAAGTCAAGGGGGGGACAGCTCGATTGCGGAGAAGACTCGCTCCTCGTTTATCTCGCTTTCCGTTTCGCCGAGGGCTCCGGTATACGAGTACGGGTTGTCGCGGCGATTCAGCTAATGCTGCATAATTGACGGGCATTATCATTTGGCCCCTGCATCTCGTCCTAGGTTGTCGCAGTCTTCTCGTTATGACTACCGAGCGTGCGTATGCCCAAATTTCTCTCACGGGGCGAAAATGAAAGCATCGACATCACTATCTTGGCTATCACTTCAGTCTACTCTTAATTCAATTATGTGTAAATATATGGCTCTTTGTGATTGAATGCGTATATTTCAGTGTGATTCACGAAATCATACCTGCCGCACACTACTTGTATGGTTCCTGCCCGTGATAGCAGGTTTAGCGATTTCTGCTCTTATTGTTGCCCAAGACGTGGCATCCACACGCTAGAATCAAGGCTGCATCCCTTGGGAAGTCAACGCGTAAGAAGCTTAAGTATGGGAAGGACTTGTGTCCAGTCGTTCGGCATTTTGAATTTAGGACTCCCCCCCTTGGCCGAGCTCCACTCCTAATGGTATTGTAGGATGCCATCCTCAAGAACTGCATGCTCAATCACTACGTTCTACAATACCCTTCAAGCATCTTCAATAGTTACTTTCTTTGTGAATGTCTTCCCAACGACCTTGGGCACAACGACCTTGAGAACTCCATTCTTTAAGCTTGCTTTCACTTTTTCTTGATCAACCGTAGCCGGAAAAGCGAAAGTCCTGGTGAATTCTCCCACACTCCGCTCAGAAATCCAGTATGTTTCCTTCTGCTCTGGGTTTGCAACTATAGTAGCCTTTTCGCCATTCTTCTGATCGCCGGCATCTACAGGTTTATCCGCGTCTGCGGCCGCTGGTTCTTGGGGCCGATGGCCTTCTTCCATATAGTGTTCAGTACGGCCTTTGACGACCAAGGTGTGCTCATCGTTGAAGGTGATGGAGATGTCCTTCTGGTGGATGCCTGGCAACTCTCCTTCGAGAGTGTAGTTGTCTTGGTCTTCTTTGACATTAAATCTGGGTGTGAAAGAACGTGCCGCCGAGTCAGACATCTTTTGGAGCTCGTTGAAAGTATTATTGAACAAAGTGAAGAACGGGCTAAATTCCTGGCGCATTGGAGCAAAGATTGGAAATTGAGGTAGTAGTGCCATATTGGTCTTGGACGAAAATGGTCTTTTAGTGACGGGTGTACTCGATGCTCTTACTAAATAGCGGGTGAAGATGTGGAATGAACCAGGCCGAACTCGATAAGTGCACATGAAGTTCTGATGTGAGAGATAGTTGCATCTCTTTGTTTGGCATCTTTCGATTTATAACATTCTCAACATCATTATGTTAAAATAGAGCGTGAAGTCTCATGATACTACATGGTCCATGCCAGCCTTTGACTGGACGCGTGCCAGTGGATTCTTTGTCCAGTGGATTCTTTCTCGAAATGACTAGCTCTCGCCGTATCCACCGTCCTCATATGATTGTGGGATGATTCCACACCTCAGTTTGGTCTGGAGCAAGATCCGTTTATCTCCGATTCGCTTCTGAAACCTCGTTGACACGTCGTGGAACGAGAGGAGACCATGAGACATGGGATGTTTTGTTCGAGTAGAGGGAACTCATCTCCGCACCGTAGCGTAGCTGGGTGCAAAGCAGCTAGGACCATGCACATTTGACGAATGAGTTTGAGAAAGGGGCCCCGCACAGTATCGTGTTAGTCATAATACTTGTCGTCCAAGCTGAGACGTCTCAAAGTTGGGGAAAGTTATGTCTAAGACGAACAGGGAACCCTATGTGTGCAAGCTCGCAGGCTTTATTTGTGCTGCGTAGGATACTAGAGGTCTTACAGCGTGCAAGTCAGCGGTCTTCTTGACCCAGATCCATCATTAGAAGGAAAGTGCATTCAGATATAAGCATAGAACGTCCAATAGAGGAAAGCCTTTTCCCGCCAGTCATCATAGTGATGCAGCACCGTAGCAAAGAAGTTATGTATACATACACCTGCGACGCAGGCAGTTATTACTCCCACATTGACTATAGCAGTGCTAGTGATATCGATGCAGGGGGATTTATCAACAGCGCAGAGTCACATGTGCTCAACGTCAGGATGCTTCAGTCGAGATCCCGGTCGCGATCCCAGCCAACAGAATGATCATTAAGTTTTTGGTCTTGATGCGCTTTCCACAGCAGATTCGACGGCGTGGAACTTCGAGAGCCGTAATGCTCCAGATTACTTCCTTCGGCTCCAATCCAGGGCGAGCTTGAACGCTTAGGTAGTGTAATTTCCACGGTCTGCTGAATTGGTTCTGTGAAGAAAACAAAGGCGACGTCTGCTTCATCTTGCAGTGTCACAACCTGTGATATTGGCTGTGGGTGACTTGTGCCCTCCGTACGGTGGGCTTTCTCGAGTGGCCTCGTTCTGGCCTCTCCTGTATCCTTTGGAGTTTGTACTTTGCACAGATGATTCTCGTCCTCAGTCGGCGCAAAATGCTGTTCTGAAAGATCTTGCTCTTCGTCGTTCTCTTCTGGCATGTCTTGTGGATGTTGAATGTGGTGCAACTGGACGACCTTTTTGGGAATAAAGCTTTCATGCAAAGGTCCTGGATCCGGTGAGTACTCGGTCTCGGAATTGTAGGACGACATCATCAGCATTGAAGGGTTAAGCAAGCACAATCAGTATTTGTGATGTTTCTGGCGTTCGAGACTTTGAACGACTGTGGACCAGAGAAAATAACAATATAGTTATGCGACCTCCTTGGTCCCGCCACAAGATACACCTGGTGAATCACCTGAGTCACTTGGTATTTGTGCACTATAAAGTCAATGATTAAGAATAAGGCTAAGATCACGCCATTCCGTATTCATGTCAAGCTCACGTCATTGTACTAGCAAACCTCCGTTACGCGAATGCGAGCTGGAATCTCCCTTCTGCTGAGCATGGCTTCCTCCGCACTTCCTTTGTAGTTGCCCTCTACGACAGTGTGGAGTGATTCCCTAGCATCTTGAATTACCTTGACGGACTCCGCGACCATGCCTCAGCGAACAAAGTAAGCAGTTAGCGTCTAGGGCCACTAGTTGTCATGAGCCTCTTTTGGAATCTCCCATACATTGCAAAACCCGAGCTACTAGAGCTTACCGCGGAAAATGGCGCTCTGGTGATTGGTCAAGAACTAAACACATACGAGATCGACCTCCGAATCATATTGAGTGGCTGAGACTGTGAAGGAAAAGGCTGGTACTTATTCAAGCCTGACGTTCGAGTGACCAGTTAACTGAATTAATTGACCACTTAGTAGACCGAGAGTTCTAAGATCGAATAGCCTGTTCTACGTAATAAATACGCAGGAAGAGGACGCATAAGGGCCCAAGACATGAATTACGATCAATGTCTCCGTGGACCAACAGTAGGTGTTGAGCGACTGTTGGAACGGTATTGCACTTCGTAACGTGATGGTTCGAGGCGAGACCCTTTATAGGTGCACTCAGTCTCTCAGCATCAATCACGCCATATACATCGTATTCGCCACTTCCTCGAATATGGAAAGAGAGGGGTTAAGAAACCTGCAATAAAGATGGAAGGGGGTAGATCGAGCCTTTAGAAGAGTTTGACGAAACCCGTAGCTTTGGGAAGCGACACTCAGGCTTTGCACCACTACCATTATGCTCTCAAAAATATTGTCTTGGTTCAGGTGCATTCATCACCACGAAAAGTCACCGCAAGAACGAGCAAAGCGAGCCTCATCAGTCAGCAACAAACATTCTACTGAGAATCTCTCTGGCTTGAGTGAGCTTAATGTCCCTTCGCCGATTCAAAACGGCGATGAAACCGGTTGGCATCGGCGACATACACTCGAAGAAAACATCGAAGCGATGTCACGTGGCGAAGATCCAGACGATGAAGAGGACCAAGAAGACGGCCTCAGACGCAACCATACTTTTCAAGAGAATATTCAATTAGCATGGGGACTTAGCCAAGACTTGCGCCGCCGATCTCAAGAACTCCGACGTATCTCCTGCGGGTGACCATGAAATGTTTCAAAGACTTTAGCCTAGTCGAGCATGGCTCGTCTTGTATATCGCCACGGATATTGACCAGCTTTGTGATTATGGCCACGATGAACGCAACTACTGAGTCGCGTTTATTATGGATCGACAGCCAGGAATGTGTCAACAGTGCTTAGAAATGCATAGGAATTGCTGGGGGAGCAGACGTCGCTAGTACAGAGGTTTATTCTAGCCCACTACGATAAGTCCACCGCAGAAGGGTACATGACGACGGAGGTAATCCGTGTGGCTCACATTGGTAAAGATTTCGTCTCAAGGGAACATTGATCATGTAGTTGGCAATAACACTGACGATAGGCTCGCGATATCGTAACAAGACGGTATCGACTCTGATTAAATGGGGTGATGAGGCATCTGTCATGTGAACTCGAGTCGCGTGTAGATATGCATTCCGCGCTATTGATTCTATCGAGACAGAGCGATACAGTATTATTCTCTTGCCTCGAGGCGACAAGCTGTTTGCGTAGGTGCGACAGCGACCTAAGTGTATCGATGCCCGTGGAAAGCATAGACCCGCCTGCCAAGAGTTCCCCCCCCCTTCCTCGGAGGTATTTCGCAAAGATTCGGGGGTCTTCAGCCCTGCTGCGAGACCTGACCGATCGATCGCCGATCTGATTTCATCATCCACTCATGATATACGAAAACCTTGGCTCATGCCACCAGTAGTCATTGTTATGCGGGCTTGGGCGAACGCCACCAAAAGATCACCGAAAGGGTAGTTCGTGGAGCTTCGCACAGTGGTCTTGCGTATGAGGTACAAACCACTTGACGAGAAAGGCAAAGTACTCAAAGCTTAACAATTTTAAGGTTACTTGGTAATTAGCGTCTCGGCATATGCCAGTAATTCAGTAATTGACGCTTGGCATTTCAGTTCTCTACCTAGTATTCCCTGCAATCGTCACGACTTGCTCGACTTTTGCGCTTTCTTACCTTCAATGTCCATCTCTTCCAGAGTTCTTTACCCCTTCCGCAGCGATGACATGCTTCTTCACCTCCAAGAAGCTATCTGGACTCACACTAATCGAAATGATCCCAGTGTTGACCAAAAACCTAGCAAACTCCGGATGGTTGCTTGGCGCCTCGCCACATAAGCCAATCTCCTTCTCCTCCTTGCGAGCGACGTCAATCACTGTGGCAATCATCCATTTCACAGCTTCGTCTTGTTCGTCGAACAGGTCTGCAAGCTCGCCTGATGCGTCGCGGTCTACACCCAATGTCAATTGGGTGAGATCGTTGGACCCGATACTGAATCCGTCGAAATGATGGGTGAACTGCCGCGCCAGGATGACGTTACTGGGGATTTCACACATAACGTAGACTTGTAGACCCATTTCTCCTCTGCGCAGACCGTTATCAGCCATGACTGAAAGGACTTTCTCTGCCTCGGCAATTGTTCGACAGAATGGAATCATTACTATCGCGTTTGTGAAGCCCATCGTTTCCCGCATACGTTTTATCGCTGCGCATTCGAGAGCGAAACCTTCTTTGTATCGGGGCGAATAATAGCGAGACGCGCCTCTGAATCCGAGCATGGGGTTTTCTTCTTTTGGTTCAAATGCCGCCCCGCCGATGAGGTTGGCGTACTCATTGGTTTTGAAATCGGACATACGGATGATTGCCGGCTTGGGATAGACCGCAGCACAAAGGCATGCCAATCCGCGCGCAAGTTTGTCGACGAAGTATTCGGGTTTAGTTAAGTAACCTGCCGTAAAGTGAATTATTTTTTCACGGGCAGCTTGGTCGTGAACTTGGTCGAAGTGAACTAGTGCCATTGGGTGAATTTGAATCGCGTTGCTAACTACGAACTCCATGCGTGCGAGGCCAATTCCGTCTACAGGCAGGCGCCACCATCGATACGCAGAAGCTGGATTTGCGAGATTGAGCATAATCTTTGTACGTGTTGGAGGAAGACCCATAACATCGACTTCAGTGGTTGTGATCTCCGATATACCTTGGTAGACGAAACCTGTGTCGCCTTCGGCACAGGAGACGGTCACGTCTTGTCCACTATGTAGTACATAAGTGGCGTTTCCCGTACCCACGACGGCAGGCACGCCAAGCTCGCGACTGACGATGGCAGCGTGGGAGGTGCGGCCACCGTGGTCCGTGATAATTGCAGCAGCGCGTTTCATGATGGGCACCCAATCTGGATCGGTTGACTCTGTGACCAAAATGGAGCCGTCGATAAATTTGTGGATATCCTTGGCCGTCTCGATCAGACAAAGGCGGCCGCAGACGGCGGCTTCGCCAATAGAGTGACCAGTGGTAATGATTTGACCTTTTCGAACAATCTTGTATGTCTTGAATACACCCGCTTCACGACGTGCATGAACGGTCTCTGGACGAGCTTGGACGATGAACATCTCGCCGGTGACGCCGTCTTTGGCCCATTCAATATCCATTGGACATCCGTAGTGCTTCTCGATGATACAAGCCCACCGCCCCAAGCTGAGTATTTCCTCATCGTTGAGCACGAAACTGTGCTTCTCGGCCTTGGAGGTAGGCACGTTCCGGATAGGCGTGTTCTCATTACCATAAACCATTTTGATATCCTTCTCGCCAAGTTTCTTCTCGATGATGGGAACCAGCTTGGGATCGGACAGAAGGGGCTTGAAGATTTGATACTCGTCAGGATTGACTGTGCCTTGGACGATATTCTCACCCAAACCCCATGCGGCGTTAATGAGGATGACTTTGTCGAATCCGCTCTCCGTGTCGATTGTGAACATCACGCCTGAGCCGGCTAGATCTGAGCGGACCATACGCTGCACGCCAATTGACAGCGCGACCTTCATGTGATCGAAGTTTGCATTCTGGCGGTAGCTAATGGCCCGATCGGTGAAGAGCGAAGCATAGCAACGTCGACAGGCGCCGAGGAGAGCAACCTTTCCGGAGATATTCAAGAAGGTCTCTTGTTGCCCAGCGAAGCTAGCATCAGGCAGATCCTCGGCCGTCGCGCTTGAACGCACAGCAACCGACAGATCCTTTTGTTTCGAACGCGCGCAAAGCTGTTCGTAGGCACTCTCGATGCTCTCCGCCAAGTTTCGCGGAAAGTCACCACGGAGAAATAAGTTTCGCACCGCGGAGCCGGTCTCTTGAAGAGTCAATTTGCCGGTCTCCCAGTCGAGAATCAACCTTGCCATTCTCTCCCTAATATTGTTGAAGTCGACATAGTCCCAGTAAGCCTCTGATGTAGTCGCAAATCCCGGTGGGACACTAACGCCCTTGACGTTGAGTGCACTGATCATTTCCCCAAGGGAGGAGTTCTTACCCCCAACTGAAGCGACATCACCTCGGTTAACCTGTTCAAAGTTACGGACGAAGTCTTTTGTGCCGTTCATCATGAATGGATGGAGTTGTGGTTTTCGGTTTGCTATGGAAGGGCGAGGCGTTTGAGGCGACATCCAGGAAGCGCAACGCATATGTATCTTGACTGGGTTTCAGAACCCTTGATGGCGCGTCACATAGAGTGCCTCGATCATCACGAGATTGCAAGTGGACATACTTCGACTGCAAATGAGGACGTATGGTGGAACGGTCTTCGCAAATCTATGACTAACGACTCTAACCGGAATGATGCAGGACTGGCCAACGGGCTTAAACATCAGGTGATGGTGGAAAGGTCTGCTGTGATCAAGGCACTTAGCCAAATTGATGCACTACTTACATTGGAACAGTCACGGTCACCTGATGACCACCTCCATCAACCGCTCACGGATTATGAGTACAAATCTAAGTTTTTTCTCCAGAGGCATGAGTATGCCTAAGTGAATTCGTTGCTTGCTCATTTGATCTCCTTCCAGCACTTCTCAATGAGCTTCCTAACTCTTCGTTCAAGAATTAGTCTTACACTGGCCTCCCACTGTTCATGGCAGAGATGCTGCTCGGAGATCTTCCATTCAATCTCTTCATACACTATCTATTTCGAGTCTCTGTGTTTCATCTTGGCGTAGTGTAACTGGAGAAGAATCCCCCTTCTTGGACGCAAAAACAACATCTCGAAGTCGCACAAGATCACTAGTCATAATGTGTGATGTCGTTGCTAATGAAGGAGACTTGATTCCCTTAGCGGCCTGAAAATAAAACCACTCTTTATTGGCCGGAGGATTTCATTTTATTGGATTGAATACTAAGCTACTTTATAAAATCTTAGAGCTCCTAGGCTGTAAAAGATCGGGTCGAATGAGCTAGCAGAGGAACGTGCAAATAGCAATCTTCCTCCTTGGAACAGGTCGCTCTTTTTGTTTGAATAGTCTTTTTGATTGCTTCCTTCGGCTCCACCACCGATCTGATAAGTGAAGCTTCCCTCCCAGCCTATGACGCATATCTTAGCACATGGCGGATTTGACACGAAAGTTGATAGCTATCAGATGCCGCAGTAATGATGTCAGGAGTCCATTACTCAAATTACTTGACCTCATTGAAGAATGGGTTGTGGTCTCTTCGTCTCCTCGATAACAGCTTTCGGTTCGTTACTTGGGGCTTAATCTTTTCCCAAATGAAATTTTTCTCCCTCGGAAGAATCGACAGATTTGATACGCATGCTTCAATAGTATCTCGGTAGGCACGTGCAGGCTCCAGGAAGATGGATGGAAATGGACGAGAGGCCAGAGGTAGCTCGGTGTCCTATTGCCAAATGGCGACGAGAAACCTAAGCCGCCTTTGGTGGCTAGCATATGAGATGCACTCATCCAGTGCGTCGAGCGTGCTGGTAAGTTTTGCGGACTCGGAGCATATCCCAGTAAATGTAAATTCCACAGTCAGGATGCGCCACTGTGGCAAACCACGCCCCTCCTTACACATTAGATTTTATGCTTCCAGCCACGGGATGGCCGATCAGTCAGCCCCAGCCCTCCTGTAGGCTAGCAAAGTCGTCTCCTTCAGATATCGATACAAAGCAAGCATCAAAATTTTGGTTGATTCTGCTGATCGTTGCCATCGTTTACCGAACTCTTCAAGCGAGACAGTTTTCAATCAAGGAGCATTATCTACCCCCTTAAGGCTGCATACACTTCGGTACGCACTGTTGACAGAATAGGTGTAGCTGTAGATCGGCTTCGCAGTGTCACTTACCGAGCTTGGCCGCGCTGCGTAGAACTGAGCTCACACATGGACCAAGCGCTTGCGGTGGGGGGAGTAGCTGTACTGTCAGAACTCGCAAAAGGCGCAATCAACCTGGGAACCAAGAAGGCTTGTATTTCATCTCTCATGGACTATGGGGCTTCTTGGTGCCTCGGAGAACGCCTTAGGCCGCCTAGGTCCTGCCGACCTTAAACCAGGCTTACAAAATTCGCCATTGGTCTGGGGGGTTTTCGCTGAATAGGCCTTATGTGCATCATGCAACTCGTATTGAGACTGCCGTGGTGGAAGATATGTCACGTAACACGCTGGTAAGGGGTAGAAGGCTTTTCAAGCCTGGGTAAGTAGCTATCTGGGATTGGCCACAGCGAATGTGCTAATTCTAGTCGTTACTCTTTCTTGTAAGCACTCCTGCGAATATCACTCGATGCCTGTTTGGCAGCGCGCATTATCGCAAATAATATGATCGATTGAGGTAGAACTTTCAGAGTGTAGGGTATATAGCCACTCCCGTGAGGGTTACAGCCCACTTCCTTACGCACTCTGGCACATAGCCTAGGTATATAGTGAGTCTCCCGAGCCCTCAAGTCTCAGGGTCCTTCAAGAACTCCATTCACCTTATCCCTGTCTATCAACAATGACCCACGAAGTCATTTTCAGGGCTTTTCAGTTATAGACGTAGTCCATCTCCCGGTCTTGAATCGGCGGACGCGAAAACTCTCGTATGATCGCTTAGCGACATAAGTCACTCCCAAAGGTCCTTGCTTGACTGCGACGCAGTCTCTTGTGCGAGGTAGCCCGAGCAACACCGAGAAACAGCGAGATTACGCAGAGGCTAGCAGATGAGGGCTAAAATCGCCAAGCCGGAGGAGCTCGCCCTCAAGACTTTACCCACGTGTTCCCCTCCACTACTCCTCAGACCACCTTCGAGTACTCGGTACCGGGGGGCTCAGGATGCTGGAAAGAGCGCCGCATTGGTCTCCAGGGCTGCTTATTGGCACGATTGGCACGACACAGATTCTACTGAGATGTCCGTGGGGGGGTCAAAGGTTAGGTGAAAGTTCTAGATCTCGACCCTACTCTAGATACCTACCTGCTTTAGACTCCGACTTACGAAACACCCACCGGGACACGGCGGTGGGATGATCACGTTTTGCTAGGTGCTGTGCTGAGTTCTACGGAATCATTTACGCACCAATTGATTTCCTTATTAAACATATCAATTCGATCGGTCTACAAAGTTATTGTGACATTCTTTCAATGTTCCACAGGTTTAAAAGTTAAAGCCAACCCACCAGAGCCATTAGCTCGCCCAGTTACTAAGAGCAAGCTAGAGGGATGCCACAATTGTTCACACAGCACCCGGGTTCAATGTACGACAGCGAGGTAGGTAGCTCTTTGGGTTGATGTTCTTGGGCACTTTTGCTGAACGGCGGCCTAGTGGCCAACACTAAGCCACAGCGATTGTGGTTTAGCGCAGCCTCTGGGTATCAATTGTGATCCCTCGGATATGCTTTCCTATGACCCTTTTGGCATATCTACTGTCCAGTAGGATCCGACGTCTCCAGATTATTCTCAGTTCATAAATTTCAACAGCCCACACGACGACTACCTTTCAGCACCCATTGATCATCTCTTGCCTGGAGATTTCACTAGCGATTCACTCAGCATCTTGGAGAATCCTGGACTGGTTGCCTCGACTATTGAGCCTGATGTCCATCAAGTCAATGATATCCCATTTATTTCTGCGGATGTCCCAGCAAATGAATACGTTTCACGGCCTTATGGATCAGGGCCAATCTGTCCGATGACGATTAAGCTGCCGGAAATTGAAGACTGTAATACCGCACCTTGTCTCACTCAGGATGCACTTTCCCGCACCAGTCGGCCACAAGCTAGAAGGATGCCAAAAAGGAAGGCCTCGCCTAAATCTAGCCCTAGAATTAAACATAAAATAGAACAGGAGGAGACGACTCCCAAGGATTGTCAAAAGTCATCCTCTAGTGAAGAGGAATCTGCCAGTGCCCGAGCAAAGCAAGCCCACTCCGTGATCGAACGAAGATATCGCGACAATCTGAATCGGAAAATTATGCAGCTGCATCAAACTCTTGTCGCGGTGGAGTCCACATCACGGCTCACTGATTCTCTCGCTCATCACACATTCTATTCAAAAGTCTATCGGACCAAGTTTCGCAAGTCTAATGTGATGACAGATGCTATAAATTACGTGCATCAATCTAAAGTGGAAAGACGACATTTGTCGGATGAGATCGGTCGCCTAAGTGCCAGATTGCACACCTTGGAAGGACTGGTCAAATGTGACGATTGTACGCTACTCAAACAGATGGTGCAAATGCAGCTCCAGTGACAGCCGATGCAATAGCGCGGAGCGACTCGTCTTGAGCCGGTACCGTCATGTGGGTCGCCACCACTCGAGCCATCTTCGCTCTCAGACAGTGTCAAGGTCCGGTGCTCGATACCTGATGGTTGAGGCAATCAAACGTCAGAATTCTAACACTATAGTGTATAAAGTCCTCGAGGAGGTCCACTGCAAGCGAGATTTCGGGAGGAATAAATTTGTTCAGCACTTGGGCGCGGGATCGGTCAAGACCCAGATGGTGGTGTGAGACAAAAGTGCAAAAACTATGTAATACTATGTTGCGTTTTGGTGCTTGGCCAGAGTTTAAAAAACATGACACATTAGATCAGCTTCCCAATGAAAGCCCGAGAGGCGGCAGCGCGGATAATTGTAATCGAGTACGGATGACAAGCAAGTGATCCTCACTGAGAATGGTAGCCTGAAAATTCCCAATACTAAGTCCAAAGTCGCAAATCTCACGATCCCTACTTAGCTCACATAGATTTATCGAGGCATCACATGTATGATCACAAGATAGCTTCAAACATCAGTGTGCCAGATCGACATTAATAAGCCCCGAGGCTAAATGCCGGAGAAATCTCGCAGGAAGTCTGTCCAAGTCCGAGGTGCATTATTGTACTTAAGCAAAGTATTGTACAGATGCTAACTCAGTATTCGAACAAGCGGGAGAGGGGGTCCATCCAAAGTTGGAGGTTGAGACAAAACAATTTTTTCGACGCCATCTTCAACCAGGCTCATGGAGGTCCCAACACTGCCCTAAAGAATCCGGTCCCTGACGGCATAAGGCGAGGTGTCATCGGGAGTTCCAGACCCTGAAGATGTTGTAATCTGTGACGCATCGAACATCGACCATGGCCCTGCCAAGTCGTTGTGTTCTCCCGCCTGGAGGTCGGGTTGATATTGGCTTTGGTCTCCGCCATGGAGGTTCATCAAACGGACCAATGCCGACATAGATCTCGCAACAGGGCCTGGGAGCTCCGAAGGGCTGACATCGGACTTGACCTCTTTCATCACTGTCACAAATCTCTCAAGTAACATCCACACGCGCCGGATCTTCAGTGGTTGCCTTAAGATCCCGAGTAAAAGAGCGGAGCTCAATGCCCTCTATATGGCGCCCTATGATGTCTTCGCAAATGAAGTCAGTGTTTCAAGACCAAGGAAAGCCTCAATGGTATCCGCCAAACTCGCAACGCACGTCTCACGGAACTCGTTTATGGTTTCTGACTACGCTTTTCGATTCTTGGGGGTTGGACGATATAGCTCAGAGGTCATGTATGAGACATAAAGGCGTAAATTCCAGTACTCGACGTAGGATTGTATCGATCGGCACTCGGTAGCTTCTCGGGGGTAATGGACGGCGTGTTTCATTATGTCCTCTAATTTATCTCGATGCTTAATGATAAGCGATAGTTCATCCCGCAAGATTAGAGAAAAGGACCGCTCTCGGACAATCTCTAATCCGACCCTAGAAAGCCTCTTCATACATTCCAGATACGATATTTTACTAACTTCGGGATTCTACATCTAATAACGAGTTTCACTAGACGCTACAGAGCTCGAGGAGGCTCGGTTATAGGTGATGGAAAGGACGCTATCTTGCTAGCTAACTCGCTACCTAAGACTGAGTCAGCGGACACCACATAATCTAGGCTTCGATATTTTTCTAGCTCGCCAGACCTCTTCGCGCAAAAGGGCTTCACTAGAGTGTATCTTCTGCTTGAATCGATGGAGACTAAGTGTTTATGCCAGCCTAATCGTTAATCCTGTAGTCGGTTAGGGTCGCTCACTAAACGTTGGATTTAGGAGTGCCGACCAAGCAGGTACCATGCCACACCAGCGTTTATATTATTAGCGATCACATTGCCTAAGACCAGTAGAGTCTGAATATCTACCGTTGTCGAATGCGAAAGGTAGTTGACGATACGAAGGTACTCATATAAGCAACATACTGCCGACTCATCAGCGTAGAAATTGATAGCGCACGACTCAAGCAGAGCCGCGTGAGATCCGACTTACCAAAAAACCTGGGACGTCAGCTGCCGTTGCTTTCGCGGAAGTTCAGAACATTGACTCCTAGCTGCAAAGCACGCAAACAGAAGACCAAGCCAGTGCATAGACATACCGTACACGTTAGTCTGATCACCGTAGACGCCACGAGCTTCGATGCCCAGACTCGACCGCTAAATGAGAAGTTGGGTTAGATCGGATTCGAATTGGTCAATATCCACGAATCTGGGGTAGATTATGTGAGCTATGTCACGGTACTGTAGAAGATACTAGCGGCAATCGAGATCGCTAGGAATCAGCTTAGAGGGCTCCTCGATCCTCATGGTAGAAGTAGCCGGTAGTCCCCAGAGATCGATAAATGGGTATGTGGCGGTGTCGTTGTCTAACCTAAATAGAGGTAAGACGCTGTTACCGACGATGTCTTTTATAGCTTACTTATTGCTTCCACTACCTAGTGCGATGGCCATCGCGGGCATCGAGTTGTTCCCGAGATGTACGTTCTCTCCTTCAAGCATAGTACTAGAGTGATATGCTGATGCGCTTGGGGTCGCTTCTCTTACACTTGTGCCTCCGTGAGCATGGTCCCACACTCTCAAGTTTTGACCAAACCTGATTCATTCTGTCACGTTGGGTCGATCGATGTCCATAGGCAGGAGGGTCTGTGGGGATGAAGGCTCGTGGCCTTGTCGCATCGACACCGGCTGATAATGACAGAGGTCTGGGTGATCTCGGTCGACACACCTCTGGCAAGGGTTGCCATAATCACATTTGACTTTGCGCTGGCGGCACGGATAGTAGGCCTATTGCCTACTGGTTTTACGCTTTCGCTTGAGTATCTCGTTGACTCTAAACTCTTCAAGCTGATCGTCCATTGGAGTGGAGGCGTGGCGTCCCTGTCGAGCTGTGACTTGTTCCATGCGTATTCTGATTGTCGAACTCGTATTTTGGGGTTTCAGCAGATGTCCGGCCCGATAGCTTGGCGGTGGGATAACGTTAGTCCCTCGAACATGCTCTTTTGGAGATTTGCAGGCCTCGTCGGCTAGTCAAAAACTCTGTCCGAAGCTCGGTCCTCGATAAGACCTCAAGATGATTACCGTAGCTCAAGATATAGTATGATGTGTCGCTACTATCCATTAATCTCGCTCCTAGAGGTTATATCCAGTCGGTATCTCTAGAATTCTTTTGTAATTGTCCCGGCCGCACTCAGACACCACTAAATCATTTTCATGGTAATTCACTGTAATGACTACAACTGAACACAGAAATTGGCGAAAGCCACAGAGATTAAATATTACATTACTCAGAGGACAATAATCCAAAGAGACTACATACGAGATACTCAAGATAAACTCGCGAATGGTGGAAGGTCCTGCCATCCAACGTCCTCTCCACATGGCTAACTTTTCGAATAGATTATTCATCGGTGGTGTAGGTCAATAATCAATTAGAGCTTCTGGGTCAGTGAACAATCGACAGGAATATTAGGCTTTTCGGTGCAACTCAACTGATAGCTAGACCGTTTCACTTCCGCTTCCTGTTCCTGTGCTCAGACGTTTCTGTCGTTCGGGCTCGGTCTCCTTGACATATGGTGCCCAGTATGCTAGGACAGAAGAGACAAGCCAGAAGAAACCACTGATGAAGGTGAAGGCCTCCAAAGTCTTCCAGTACGCCGTGTGAGGTTCGCCGATATGAGCCCGCCAGTCGGCCCAATGCTCGTCACAATCCCATTCCATAACGCTACCAAAAGCAGCGAAGAATGCAAGGGCCAAGCAGATATTGAAGAGGGGCATCCATTTCAAGTTTAATCCGAAGCAAGCAATGAGTGGTGCAGTAGCACATGCAATACCGGCAATTATGATGGTGTAGATCAGACGGGCCTGCGGATAGAACCGAGTCTCGTCGTAGTGCGCGAGGTACCACGCAGTGATTCCAAGAACAATCTAAGAAGGCAACTCGTTAGCAGCCGCATTACAAAAAGGCGCCTCTGCTTCTAATCACGAAACTAGCCATTGACCAGCCTTCAGAGAAGTAGAAGAACCTGAAAACCATCTGCCCGACCATGAGAGTACATACACTTGCATACCAAGCAAGAGTGACATAAACGCCTCTACTGACCCTGATAACAGTGGTCTTGGTGACAGATTCGGTGTTCCAAGTACGTGCCATCGGGATGATTAGATGATCAAATGGTTGATTGTTCAATAATGTTATAGTCGAAAGGTTCGGAGGTCCGTTTCATTTCGTTTCGTTGAATTCTCACTAGATGACGGGCTCGAACTCTTTATAGGAACGATCGTATCAACTCTGTCCTGGAATCCATCAAAAATCACTCCATTGTCAGACCAGAATAACTGTCAGGGACAAAGATGTTTAGAGTTTTGAGGCGTGACCTATATCCGGTCTCATCCGGGCTGATACCTTTGCCACAAGACTAGTTTATAGACTTAACAAGCAATCACTTCCACATGATATTAGTATTTGACTCATCTGTGAAACTAGTTTTCGTATCTTAGCATCAAACTAGATCTTGTGACCCAGCTTTTCCCCTGCAACCCCCTTTTTGTCAAACATTTTCATCACCCCGAAGATGGCCACTAGGTACCGGAGCTAGAACTGTACTAGATGTGGACTCATGGGTCAAGACTGCACGACACAGTGGGCATTTCAGAAAACATGAGACTTCTGCACTGTAAACCGGAGGTGGAGGTCCGGTTGTCATCTTGCTGTCATGCATTTGCAGTTCTCGAGTGATCCATTCGTCACAACAGTTCAGATGGAATACATGATGACAGTGCTGTAATCTTCGCACTTTCTCCTCTGGCGTAAGAGCTTCTAAACAAAGTCCACTAACTCGGACAGTTCATCAGCTGAGGCTCTTCTCAAATAGACAAGAATTTAAAAATACCATATATCTCCGTCATGGAGCAGACTCGTACGTTGATCCTCTCCAATGCTATGTTCCGCACAATATAGCTTTATGCTTTGCTCCCAAGTCATAGGATTGGAAAACAGATTGAGAACTGCTTGTTTTCTTGCTTCTCGACTCTGCACAAGCTGTTCAGATCGGGAGACTCTCTTGCGATACTCTATCAACATCGATATGCTATGATTTTGAAAGTTAGTGTCCTTAATTGTCATCTAGATTACTTCGTAGTCCACTTACCAGATCGCAAGTATACAAGCAGCCAGAAGCACTATAGGAATCGCGCATAGTAAAAGGATTCGGGTGGATGGTTGACTGTGGTAGCCTTCATTTGAAGGCACGCCCTCATACTGTTGATATGGAGAGGCAGGTGCACTCATTTCAAGATGCGAAACTTTATCGTATGGACGTTGCACTCTATGGATATGAAGTGTTGACAAGAATTCAGTGTGTATTTGCGGAGGGCTCAGAAATGCGGAGACGGTGGGTTTTCTAGCTCCTGGATGATATCGCATCAGTGAGAGGTAAATGTTGAGGCATGAATTGTTGATGTTTTTACCTCTGAGAAACCGATACTTGAACCGATACTCGCATGATGCAAGCGTGGTGTTCCGGAGTCGCCCACCCTCGTCTAACAATCCTGCCATCAACCGGTGAGTGGTTGCGACATTTTCCATTTATGCCGTAACAGGAAGTATCAAGTCGAATTCTTTTCTACTGAGGGTTGAGGGTTTTGGATAGCACGTGGCTGTTATAGCTCGTCGTAACAATTTCACCACCCCATTAGAGATTTTGACCTGCTGAACACCTACGCTTGATTGTAGATATTTCTCTGCAGTGGTGACCACACAAAAGAGCCATAGACGCTTTTGTCTATTGGCATACATTGGCATACATTGTTACGTGAAGCTCATGGACAATCAGATGTCGTGAAATCCAATGCTTGGATTTCTTAGCCCTTTGCGTCAAAAGAAGAAGTAAAGTCACCCACAGCTATTCTGAATAGTTAGACCTAAAATGAAGCTGTTCACGATCCAAGCATATCCTTTGTTTACTTTTCGCTCCGTGAGTTGCTTTCATCCTGGAAGATTATCATCGATCTTGTGCTGCACTGCAAGCCAGGAGATTCAATTGAGATATAGAAAGGACAGCTTAATAGTCTTAGCGTGCAACTCTATATATAGATGCAAATGAAGGTAATTATGAAACACACTTGCAGATATCGCTTTCGAAAACAATGCGATCCATCTTCAATCTCAACTTCCTACCTAATACAGAAGAATATAACCCGAATGTAAGCATTCCGAGGCGTCGTCTCTCACTTTTTTTCCCATCGACCCGACGTCACATGCACTTCTAAGCCTTCTGATATACACTAGGAACGTTGGTCATGTATATCCTTGATCGTTCCGACTGCCCCTAACGCTTCACCAATCAGATGAATGATATGGTGTCTCTTGTCACCCAGCAGTTCCTTCCCAAGACTATAGGCACCAACAGCTTCTTCAAGTAAGAGTCTATTGTGGGCAGGGTGGAGATGGTGGCTCCCATGGCTCCCGTGGTGTTCGTGGTGTTCGTGGTGCTCGTGGTGTTTGTGGCGTACGATTTGTGTCTGGTCAGTCTTGACCAACTCAGTGTGCTGAGCGTCCTCATCGTCACTAGAAATGTCTGAGTCTCTCCTCCAGAGAGGGTGGTCTGCCTTTTTTGATAGCTGATAGAATGCTCCCACCGCTACAGCTGCACCAACTGCGGCCTTTAGGTAATGGTCGCCGGCTTCATGCTTGTCATCGTCCAAAGCTTTGACGAGTTCGTGTGCTGCATATGCAGAGCCAAGTGCACCAACAGCTGCCTCAGTGTGTGAAGACATTGTGTGAAGTTCTGGGGATCTTGAATCTTCGGCCATTCTTCGGGCCGGTTGTTTTGTAAAGTTCGTTTAGTAGATACGACGCTGACTAGACAGAGCTAGGTACAGAAGCCGTCGGACGTCTCAAGGAAGCGATTCAATCATTAAATAAAACTCATTTCTCCTTCTTGTGTTCAGTGTGAAGCACATCCCGCTTTGGGAGAGACCGAGGTTTCTTGGCGGGAAACATGGCGTTGATGAAAATGGTATTCAGGCTCGAACTCGCACATTCTGTTACCGAAAAGCAGGTCAGATGGCCGACACCCGCTTGTGCTTCCAGAGGTCTGGACTCACTACGGCTTACATGGTCAGCTCATACTTGCGTCATTAGAGGGTATGGATACTTAGTCTCATGTTGACTATGCTTGGCAAGAGTTGTAGATCATGTGGGCCCTGAAAAGACTCACACGGAAAATGAACGTCGCTTAACATTAACGACAAATTCCTATGATGTCCTGCATACCAATACATCAAAGGATTTTACGGATAGCTAGTATCCTCAAGTAAACTCCTCATCGAAATGGCCCATCTCCATCTCAGAACAATATTGAACCCTCCACATGTTACTTTAGAAGATCATGCTCCGTATCGTCGGTCACTCTGGTCTATTATTGAGTATATTACGACGGGGGAGCTAGAGTCTCGATTAAAAAGTAAATCGCACTACGATAATCGCGACTACTCTGAGCATATATTATACCCGAATTTTACTGTCCGAGAAACAAATGTGGCGTACTACCTAGAGGGAGAATTTCTGGGGGTACACAACGCTGATGATATCATTATCGAATACCTTGGGCCCCGTCAAGTATCAATTAGAGGAAATTCAAGCGATATCGACCTCTCGCAGGAATGGGGTTATGAGTTCGAAGATGCTAATCTTCATCAAGCTCGAGGTCAGATAGCAGAGAGTTCACTTGCTCCACAGCAAATATCAGCTAAAGTTGATCCGAATCCTGGTGACCACTCTCAACAGCCGGGAGAGATGCCAAATTATACCCAGGGAGCCACGGCCACTGTTCTACTTTCCGAGCGTCATAATGGCCCGCTCAAGCGTTCTTTCACATTCCCTGAGTCCATCGACTACGATAAGCTCAGGGCAAGGCTCAAAGATGGTGTGCTCCGAGTCAGGATTCAGAAAGCAAGAACTGAATCAACGTATCCTAGGTATAGGGTTGAATATTCCTCATAGGTTGAACATGTTATGAATATAATGCTGGCTACTTTAAGAGTTAACCCTATGTAATTTTTAGCATAATACTATATAGTGTTCTTACGAGACGAACAAAGCCATTCCGTTCTCACCGAGCTACAGTGAGCAATGACGTGCATGATGACGTTGGAAACGATGACAGTCTGGGCGAACAAGGCTTTGATGGGTTCATTCCGCGGGCCATCGGAACATGCTCGCCGGTACCACTGCGGGCGGCCTCCAGGCAGATCAGGCTGGGTGGCTGCAGATGTTCCACCGTTTGTGCATTATCCCCAAGGGCCTCCCAGCTTTAATGTGGTCTAGCAAAGCAGCTTTCAAGTGTTTTCCAAGCGTGTCGGCAGCCTATACGAACTCCCTGGTGGTATGCCTTCTCCCAGCAGCTGAGTCGATTCTGGTATGCTTTGGCTCTTTGTCACGAACACGAAGGGCTATCACGCCACCAATAAGTGTCGAGAATCACATTATCCCTTCAAGTATGGAAGTTATGAGGCCATATATATCTCACCCGAGAGACTTCTGACAGAGACAAGGCATTGTAGTTCCATGCAATTTATCTAACGCTCCATATCAGTCTGTGGAAAGCAACAATTACAGCTCGAGAGGACTACACAAACATATCCTCAAAACCCATCATGCCTCGACGCGGGTGGTCCGATGTCACATACGAGCCAGTCAGCGGAGATATTGAAGAAGTCGACATTTGGACAAGGGCCCCAAACGGGGAGCTCGTAGTGAGGCCAGTACACCATACACCGACAGCTCCAGCCCCTCCAGTCGCTCCCCCTCACCCTCCGGTTTGGCCGGTGCCTCCAGTTGTTTTAAGCCCAGCCGTTCAGGGGTCAGTCGCCCAACCTCATACTCCAGCCGTGGTGGCTCCCGTCATCAATAATATCCCGGTCAGTCCCCCAATCCTTGTCCACGACTCCGCGGAAGCAAGGTCGAGATCCGGGGCTATCGCAAGCATCGAGTTCAATGGCCAGCATTCCAATCCCTTCAGCCCAAATGGCCCATACCCTGATCCGTATTATGGCCGCTGGAGCCACATTCCACACCATCCGCCGCTGGAATCGGAAGAAGCCATAGTCAGGGCACATGTCCTCACCGAGGAGAATGACAAAAAGAACGCTAGTGGACAAGCGGTGCAGGAATACAAGCTAAAGCTGGCTGAAGCTGAGAAAGAAAAAGAAAAGATCATACATGAGCACGACCTGGAGATGAAGAAGGAGGAGGAGGCCATCCAGAAGCTGAAGGATTTATGGGAAGCCGAACAAAAGGCCGAAAAGCTCAAAAAGGAGAAGGAAAAGAAAAAGCAAGAGGAAGATCTCAAGAATAAAATGCGGAAAAGATGTTTGCCAGCGGATTTGAACCCGATGAGATTGAACAGGCCATCAGCGGAAAGCCATATCATCCTCCTCACTACCCGCATCCACATCCTCATCCCTCTCCCCATCCACGTCCTCCCTGCGGGGATTTATCCTGTCCCAGCCTTGACTGGTCGGACTCGGGGTATCTCCGCGTCTGGAGGGAGCAGTTGAACACCGAAACACTGGACTATTTTGGCATCCCTTGGAGATTTGATCCGGTAAGCACAACCCACTTTCCTGCCTGGGACCAGCAGAAACCCTGACAAATGATTCCTTCAGGATGACCGAGAGATCATTGTTATCCTACGCCCGAAGCATACCTTTGACATTCAGGACCTTTTCTCCCACACTCGAAAGTATTACGACTTCGATGTCCATATGCGTGTTTGGAAACGCAAGGCCGTCATCCAAGTCAGGCCGAAGAAGAAAAAATCTCATTTGTATCTAGTCCGAGATTCAAATTGGCTCTAGTTTGAGAGTTACGGGAATGTCGGATGTGCATTCGGTCTTGAGATTAACACCACCTGATGCGTTTCCTCTCTGGAAGATAGCTTGGGCTTAGGTCATAGCCGACCCCCATACTCTACTCCATCCCCAGATGTGTGAGCTCCACGAAGCCATCACGCGCTTCGCTTAGAGCCGTAGCTAGCCGAGTCGGGGCGAGCCGGGACAAAGATCCTAATGATCCTAGGAATCACGCAATGGACACGGTGTGGCTCAGAAGACGTCTTTAACACCTTAACCTTAAGAAGAAGAGTGGATGAATTATTGACAAGGGGGCTGGGGGTGGCTGTGGTCAAAGCCGTTTAAGCCTAAATCCTGGTCAGAGGGGCTTTGAAAACCATATCGAGCATTGCGAGACCGAAGAACATAAGGAATTAGAAGCATATTATTACGTGACCTCATTAGTCTTCTGACTCGCCCAGGCTGAGCTGGGTCTAACAAGCAGTAATGCCATAATAATGGCTATTCTGCGGACAAAAAACCCCCCAAGTGCAATCTGCACCGGAAAAGCCAAGTTGCATCATAGCTCCGCCCAGACTTTTGTATATCAACAGTATGGAAACGTCGGAGAGAACAAGCCGTCTCTGTCGTAATTTGCGCTGGAAGAATCATCCCATACCACAGTCTTGCAAAGTCTCATCTTTTCCCACTCTGGAGCTTGAGACTCGGTGATCGCGTCAAAGTTCCACACTGTTCCGTTTTCTGGAAATGAGAATGGCGACTGCGAAACTTGCTTATCAAGTAGCCAAGAAGCTGGTAGCCCAGAGAGCTCAGAGGTACCACCATCCTGCAACAGCGCCTCTGTTAGCTTGAAGGAATCGAACGCTGGCTTTTCAACTCCTTGAAAGTTGTAGGCTGGGCTGCTGTGTGCCTGCGGTGGATAAGATATATTCAAATCCTGGAGGGTAGATGGCAGTTTGAGACTGTCAACACTTGAGCGTGAATATGGAGATTCTGGTAGAGACTCTTCGCCACCTAACTCCAGTTTCTGCGCTGTTTGTTCAGAGGATTGGGAACTATTGTCATCTATGGGCTCGAGTCCTAGATACCCAAAGATATCGTTTAATGAGGCTTTTGACTCTAACTGAGTTGCAAGATTTTCATCTCGATTCACAATTTCTACACACAGTTGATGGTAAAGATGCCATATACATTCGACCAATGCAACTTGCTGACGACCTAGTAGCTCGGCATAGCTACGTCAAATCAACGGGCGCTTTAGCAAGATGTGTCATAAGTTCGAGTGGAGGAAGACATACCCTTTCAGCGTTTGCGGTGAGATAGTTGATCGTCTCAGTTTATAGGAGCAGGCAGTGCCACTGTCTTTACATTTTATGCAAGGCTTCTGTCCATTGCACTAACAAGCGCCGTCGACGTTTAGTCCAGCATGCCACGAAGAATCAGTTGGCGGACACCAACCTTCGATTTTTTGATTTTGCATCGGTCGCATGCCTGGGGCACCCGTGACCATCGCTTTGCTTTCACTACACTAGATGGATGGATATGTAGTGCAGGCATTTCGACTTCTCAATATCAATCACTGATCAATTCTGTTCTCAGTAATGGCAAAACAGCGGTACTAGGTAACTTAAACCCTTGTATTCAATGAGCAACAGTTCTCCGGAAATACTCAATTCAGGATATAAACTATGCATGTCCTTGTTTTAATGACTGCTCTACATCGTTCGAGAGTCATACGATCGTTTCATTTTTAGCAAAACGCCTACGCTAAGAGTGCTGGAGGTAGCTTGTTATCACTAGTATTGTTGTGCCAAGAAGTACGCCATTTAAGCGGGATTACATACTTCTAACACAGTGTAAGCTTGGAGCACCAGTAATGAATGTCTGTATTCGGTGATCTACGATCGTGAGCGGTTAATGTATGCAGAATCGAGCTCTCAAACTTGATTCCTTTTGTGGCCTGATCTCCTAACCCTGTCTACAATCCTTGTACTGAGTGAATATCCAATACTTGTTGCACTCGATAATTATCTGACCCGTGATTGGCCCAGGGGTTTACGGCCTTGGCTGAGCTTGACTTGCGGGTTGGGAGCTCAGCCAGCAGACGCAAAGCCCGAATGACCACGAAATAACTCCGGGGAATAAGGGCTGGCGTAGAAAGTTTTTGTGCGCGTAACTCCTCACCTGATTAATTTAGAGGGGTTATGGGATTTGCGCAGGCCTAGTGTTGCTCTGGCAATGGAAAGTTTCTATCTAGCAAGGCGGATCGGTATTCTAGCATTGAGAAGGCCTTAAAGTTTCACCACCTGGACGATGAATTTAACCGAATTTAGTTTTTTAAACGTAACTAACCATGAGTCAGTAGAATATATTGTTATTCTAGTACCCGATTGTGCTCGCAAGGGAAAGTTCTGGGTTGATTATGCTCCTCCTTTGGCCTTTCTGGCATTTCCCTCCCGTATTCTATATTCGGTAAAGCTTGATGGTCTAGAGTCTAGACCTAGTGGTTGAGTGTTTCCCACTAAACCTATTTGTTCGCACGCGACGCTCAATGCCGAGAGCCAAGCTCTGGGTTTCGATGCACACGTCAACTTGCTAATATTTTGTAGGAAAGATGCGATTATCGCATCGTTCAACCTTGACCCACGCTCCTTGAAAGCCATATTCAAAGAAACTCCTGCTCAGATCCAAATTACCGTACACAGGAATCACGCGTACGGAACAGGGAGAAAGACAGCTAGTAAGGGGAACGTGTGGTTTGCATGACAGATGGTTATAAATCAGAGGTTTTTGTTATAGAGTTTCCAATGAGAGTACCACAGCCCAACAGCACGTGATCAGTTCTTATTTGGAGAGACTTGTCTAACATTACTGGCAAGAAGGGTGTAGCTTTGCAAGTTGAAAATACTCCATGGGATTTTTCAAGGCTTAAGTCTAAAAGCCCAATATTATTCTGCTAGATGAAGACCTGAAGCCTGAGTTAGGGCGACATGAATTGATTCTGATAATCGCATGATCATTCGGGGTCACTGGTGTGGTGCGTCAGTATCTCCTCTTCTGTATGGTTTTAGGCAAAGCCTTCTATCCAAAGAAATACTCTATCTATACTGAGTCTCCTCCCGCCGCATACTTCTTGCTATGGACAAGATCACTACGCAAGGACATAATGTGGTTTTCGAAGACCTCTGGTCCACTGACCTGTTCGTCTCGCCTCTCATTTAACATCTGTAACTCTTTCAGGATATTCTCAAGAGTTCGCAGTTCGTCCGAGATTGAGTATACATTAGTATTGTTCATACCAAACTCCTTAATTCTTTTCTCCTGGTCACGCGCCTCAAAAACTGAAAGGCAGATATCGTGGACGAATAAGCCACTTATGATAGCTGCGAAAGTAATAAAAACATTTCTGTGCTTAACCCGGGTCAGGATGTCGGTTTCATTCACCCATTGCCAGGCCAGATATATGCCCATACCGACTGCAAAAACCCACCCTGCGAAAAAGACGTACAGTCTTGGCATCCGCACAGCCTCGACAGATGCAACAGAACTCTCCAATGGGAACACATGAAAAGGTTTCATTAGACGATATAAATGTGAATGGGCCGATGTGCCTCGACTGAGCCAAAGCCGAACATCTAGATGACCGCTGAGACCAGCAATCTTCTGTTGTAATGACGTGGCTTCTGCTACAGCTAGAATGGCTAATATCATGCTAGCCACGATAAATGCTTTGGCTGTCCATGGACAGTCTTCGAGTTTAGGTAGTGACAACGCACTAAGAGTAATGCTAGTGAAGATAGCACCCTGAGCACTGTGAGAAATGCTCTGAGTATGGATGGTGAAACGTGTAGGAACTTACCACAACCGCCACAGTAGTACAACTTTCAAACGTTGATTGTTTCCATGCCATCACCTGGTCATTTGTCCAACAATTGATGTTTCGGTGCACCTGCTGCACAGCCGGAAGGTTGATTAAACCTAACCATGGCAAGAGGCGTCCAATCACTCCAAACCTTTCGTGGTTATATTGTTGATCAGACCCATAGGCGAGGGAGAAGATATGATGAAGAAAGGCCCTTCCTAACGAGGAGCCTCCGCGCGCGATAAGTCCATACTCTCGTAGAGATGAGAAGGACGACTTTTTATTCATTATGATTTATTATATAACAGATAATCAGGGGAATAAGTTGAAGAGGAAGTCAATAGTCGAAGGGAAGCATTCGGATTCGCTCTACTTAAGGGTAATCTTGAGATGCTATGGCCCTGCTGCTCATCGGGTGGGCTCGGCAACCTGGTGGTCTGAACTAGTTCCTGGGCTTTGACCATGGAGAATCATCATTCGACTTGTGCAGATACGAGTGGGAAATATGGAGTAAAACTCTTCTTCAATTCATTCCGCCGATTCGTCTGAGTCAACTTCTGTGCAAGAGAGATCTGCACCGAGGAGTGCTGAGTACCTTCAACTTGGCTTATATTGGTTTTGGGTAAGTTCAAGTTGCCCACAATCTCATCATGAGTTTCTCGACAGTGCAAGACGAGAAAAGTTATTTTCCAAAAGGGTAGCATGAAGGATGTCTTCCTGACGATTTAAGAGTGTTAGTTTTCGGGAAATGCAGCAAAGCTTCAAGCACCGTTTGGGTGGTTTTGTTTTATTGTGCTAGCTTGCTTCTAAATACATGTTGTATGAGGGATTAGTTGCGGCTATCGAGTCAACGGCGGTCTTGCCTCCTGGATATGCAACTTAAAACTCTTAGTAGGAGCCGCCAGGTCAGATGAGGACAAGGATATTTTAGAATCACGCCACTATCGTTACAGCCAACCACTAACGAAAAGTAGATCGGCGTATAATAATTAACTTTTAATAGTAAGGCACTTTAAACATCCTATAAATATAGCATTCGAGGATAACTATATCTCGGCGATCCTATTAATCGCTTTACTATTTTAACCTTCCTTCATCGTAACTTCCTATAGCTACTCAATAAATACAACTATTAAGAGGGAAATAATAAGTCGTATAGTTCATTTAAATTATAAACTATATTATTATAAAGACACACTAGGAGTAGTATATTATGCGGAATTATCGAAGTTAATAAGTCTAGGGACTACGTAACGAAATACCCTAGTAATAAAATACGCGTTTTTACGCGTTCTAAATACTACTCCCTCCTCTTCTATACTCTCCTACTCTATTAATTAATATATTTATATAATAAAATAGTATTAAATCGAGAGACTAGGATACTCTAAGCGATATCCGACTACTAAAATCGCCGATATACGAGTATTCGCGCTACTACGACGGTAAATATAAGGGTTTTAATAGGAGCTTATTTATCACGGGTTAAACCCGTATAAAGCTCTAGAGTACTCCCTAGAGCGATTACTCGTAGTGTATTACGAGTTAAACCCGTAGGATGTCTTAGTAAGAACTAGCGACGTCTAGATTCGACCGTATAGTTATACAGCCGAACGATATTACGTAATATTAATAGATATCTTAGCGAGCGACGCTAAGACTAAACTAGCGATACCTAGATTCGACTATATAGTTATATAGCCGGACGATATTACGTAATACTAATAGTTACTTAGGATACCGAACGACCTACCCTAGGAGATTATATCTCTCTATAGATAGCGGTAGGACTTCTTTCTCTCTTCCCTTTAGCTTAACGTCCTTATTAAATAAGTCCTATAGTAGTTAAATAAGCTTCTATTAGAACTCTTATATTACGTTAAGCTCTCTATTATATAGTTAAGAGAAAGAGTTCTTATCGTATAAGATAAATATATCGGTAGTACTAACGAAAGCTCTTCTATAGTAGATAGTATAATTATTTTAAATAATTTAGACGTAGAACGAATAGATAGTTATATAGAATTAACGTATAGTAGTACTAGAGTAGTAGCTCTAGTAGCGAAATAATAGTTAGGATATTACTATTCTATCGAGGGCGATAATACTATTAATAATCGTAGCGGACGTCGTTATAGGAATCGTAGTCGTACGACGAAAGGATAAGCTTCCGGAGCTATCCGAATTTAATAGAACGAGGGCGGTATTTCGTTCGTAGTTAATATAAGCGCGAGTAAAGCTCGCCGTTAACCGAGTAGATAAGAGTAAAGCCGTATAGTTTTAGTACCTTTATAGTCGATTAAGGAGAAATATATTCTCCTAACTATTATTATAGATTAACTTCGTATATTTAACGCTATAGATAACTATTAAGGACCTTATAAGAGTATAAGTAACTTAACGAGAATACTAAGATAATCGATTAATTACTATATAGTCCTTAGAACATCGACTATAAGAACTTAAGAAGTCTAAAAACCTCGTATACGATCCGTATAGCTCCTAAGGTCTTATATACTAGGCCCCTTAATATTTTAGGACTAGTCTTAGTATAAAATAGGTACTTCTAGAGTCTATCGTAGTCCTATTCCGTAATAATTACTCTCCTCCCTCGAAGTATACTCGTCCTCGAGTATAGGAGTAGTAGGTAAGAAGTAGCGTTCTAGTATAGCGCTATATACGTTCTATATTAATATTAGAAAAAACGTAATATATTTCCTTAATCTTAGGGTCGCTCTTAATCCTAATTTATTCTACTCTTAGGGATTATTCTATATTTACTTTAGTTTACCTAATTCTAGCGAAACTTCGCGTACTTCTTATATTCTAGTATAGTATATATAGTAAGCTATACCTATAAGGCTAAACTTTTTAATTATTTAGTCCTCGCTATTTAATCTTCGTTAAGGTCTTAGTAATTAGTCTCTAGGTAAGGAGTATATTAACCTCCCTCTACTCTATTTTTCTTCTTCTTTTTTTTTTATATCTCTTATTCCTTAAGACCCCCCCCTTAATAAGTCTTATAGTTAGCCCTCTACTTTTTCTCTACTAATAGTATACTAGCTACTTATCTTCTTATCTCTATCTAGAATTTCTATATAAGTTTTTTTTTTTTCCTAGAATAGTTAAAGTTAACCTAGTATACTAATCGTACTTATTTAGTATACTACCTAGTCGAGCCTTCGTTCTATTAATTTAAGGGGATATTAGTAATAAGATTATCGAGTATATTTATATAAGATATATAAGATCCTTAAGAAGGAATAACTAAGTATTACTTAATAAGAATAAGCTTACTCTTCTTATATTAGATATATACTAACTCTATTTTAGATAGAGAGATTTAATATAAGACTAAGAATAGGAAATATACTTAGTATAGAATCTAGGATTATACTTATAAGGTAGTAAGTTTCCTTTTCTTATACTATTTCTATACTAACCTCCTAGGTATCCTTATATTTAATCTATACTATAAGGGTTCTAGTTAAGTTTACTATAGATTCTATTAAGCCTAGAAGTATTAGCTAGATTATTTACTCTAGTAAGCTTTTTATTTCCCTAGCTATTCCCTTACTAATCCTATACTAGATCGTTCTATTATAGAAGTAATTAATCGTATAGCCCGCTATATTACTTCTAGTATTATATCTCGAAATAAATTTATAAGCTTCTCGATTATTAAACTAGATAAGAAGAATCCTAATTCTATAATATCTCTTCTAATACTTAATACTATTAGAACTTTAGCTAAAGTCTAAGCTTAAGCTATAGATTCTCCTACTACCTCTATACTTTCCTTATATTAATACTTTCTCTAGGCCCGAATTACTCTACTCCCTTAGCCTAAGAGAAATTTATATAATTTAACCGCTAGTAAGCTTAGAGCTAATATAATAATAGAGGATATTAAGATTAAAGCTACCGATAACTAGCCTACTAGACGAGTACGATAATACTTCTATATAGATACTAATAGTAATAAGGATAAGCGGCTTCGTACTACTAATAGGAATTTCTATACTTTTACTAACTTAAAATAATTATTATTAAATAAACTTATAAAGTAGGTAACTTATAAACGATTCGTAGCTAAATTCCCTACTATACCTTTAAAACGCTCTAGAACTAATAGTCCTACTAAGAATTCTAATTATTACTCTAGCTCTAGTCCTAGCTTTAAGTAGATTTCTAGCTTTAAGTACTACTCTACTATACTAATAGTATACTTTTTTATCTTATATTCTACTTTTATAAGTTTTTAAAGTTAAATTCTAACTTCTTATTATTCTTTAGCTCTATAGCTATTAAGTAGTAGTTATCTTATATACTTTATATATACTATACCCTAAATAGGCCTTATAAAGATATCTTTATATTATTTCTACTTTCTAATTTTTACTTATAATCTCGTCTACTCGGGTCCTTAAAGATTATATATCTCTCTAAACTTAGCGAGTAGCTCGTCCGCGTTTAGTAGATATTCCGCGGATTCTTAGGTATCTTCTACCTTAGAGAAATCCTTCTACTTAACTAGATACCGGCGTTCTACCTTAGTATCCTAGTAGTCGAGAATCTTTTCGACTAGGCTACGTAACGAGTTAGGCTAAACCTAGTTAAAAACCCGGAACCTAACCTAATAGGGTTAAATTAATTAAGTTTCTAAAATAGCTAAAAACCTAACGAGTTTTTTAATCGGGTTAAAAAAAAAGAGGATAGGGTTTAAAACCTAATAGGGCTACTAAGAGTTACTAAAAATAGACTATTTTTAAGAAAAATAGAAATAATTACTATAAATAGTATATTTTTTACTAAAAATAGTAATAATCTAAGTAATAATCTCTATTTTTAGTAATTTAGGCTGCTAAGACTAAACCTAATAGGAATATAAACCCTATTGGGTTTTTAGTTAATCGAGTTTTTATAAGGACTAAAAACCCTATAGGGCTTTTTGCTCGGGCTATAAAAGGTCTACGGGTTATCTAACCCAATCCGTTGCGCAGCCTATTTTCGACTTTCTACTATTTATCTCTATCTACGTCGATAGGCCTAGGCTTTTCGCTCTCGAGTCGTATATAATATAATTCTAGTAACGATACGTAGAATATATTATATAGCCTTCTATACTTCGTTAGTAGCTTTAGTATATAGGTATTCTAACCTACTACCTTAAGTACTTTAAAAGGCCCTAAGAACTAATTACCTAGTTTCTTACTTATTCTTCGCGTACGAATAAACTTAAAGAATAGTATAACTTAGTTCTCTAGAGTATATATTCGTAGCTCTCGGCGCTTATTATAGTACTTTACTATACTATACTATACTCGTTCCTACTATACTATAGTTTCTCGCCGAGCTTCTTTAAGCGCCCTAGCTTTCGCTCGTACGAGGTTATTATTACCCTCCTACGATTTCCGTACGATATTAATATTTATCGTAGATTTAAACGTTAGGACTTAAGAAAATAGTATTTTCTTAGTCGTAGTATTAACCGTCTAATTATAAGCGTACTCCGCGCTAAATAGTAGTATAACTTAGTTATCTTAATAGTAATTAATTATAAGGATTTTAATAGGAGCTTATTTAACTACTATAGGACCTATCTAATAAGGACGTTAAGCTAAAGGAAAGAGAAAAAGAAGTCCTACCGCTATTTATAGGAAGATATAATCTCCTAGGGTAGGTCGCTCGGTATTCTAGATAACTATTAATATTACGTAATATCGTCCGGCTATATAACTATACGATCGAATCTAGGTATCGCTAGTTTAGTCTTAGCGTCGCTCGTTAAGATATCTATTAATATTACGTAATATCGTTCGGCTATATAACTATACGGTCGAATCTAGACGTCGCTAGTTCTTACTAAGATATCCTACGAATTTAACTCGTAATATTACCTTCCTTCCCTCGTCCGAAACTATTCTCGCTTAGCGTAGAGGCTTCGTATAATTCTAAAGCGATTATATCCTTAAAGGCCGAGCGTAGTTTCTATATTAGCTATACGTACCTTAACTATTTAACTAGTACTTTAGCTCGTATACCTCGACTACGACGTACCGTATATTCGTCTAGAATTCTCTCGACGCCGAACTTATCCTCTTCGTTTACGCGAATTAGTTTCGGTTATTCGTCGTCTCGTATTTACGACTCTAGAGAGTTCGTCGCGGCCGTACGTAGAAGGTCGACGTAGAAGACGTTATAAATACTCGGTAGAGTATCTAGCCGATAGCTATAAATACCGATAGATTCTAATACTATATACTTAGCGTTCTTCTAGTCTAGTTTCTTTAACTATCGAGTCGTACGTATATTTTAGAAGTTAAGCTAAACCTTATCGCTAATTCGAAACTATACCGCTTATTACTTCGTACGATTTATAGCTTCTTCTTACTTCTACTAGGTAACTACTATTAATATTTAGGCCTATTTCCTCGCCTTTTATAGTCGTTATACGATCTCTTCTCCTTATTCGATAGGGCTCCTAGGAGTAGTAATTAGTCGTATAACGTTCGTTAGCTAAATCGTCTTAATATAGTATTCGTAACTAAGAAAGAAGGGGCTTACTCTCGTTAACTAAGCGTCGCGGTTATTAATCGCTAGCTCGACTATTAGGAGTACTCCTACTTAATTATTCTATACTCTTTTAATATACGTATATAGGTACGTCTCGACTATTTAGTTTATACGTTTCTATCTATATTTTAGACCGGGTAGCCTAGTAAGCCCTAGGCTATCGTAGGCTCGTAGCGCTAGGCTATAATAGATACTTATTATAAGCTTATAGGGTAAACCTTAATTCCTATAGGCTCGCTAGGCTTAGCCTAAGTACTATAGGCTCGCTAGGCTCGTACCTAAGTACTATAGGCTTATATACTAACTTTACTATTTATAGAACTT